>NW_026927809.1:0-32183 GCF_032062105.1 Saccostrea cuccullata
AAGGGCAATAGCATCACTACACAGACATGCATGTAGTGTAATTTCATTCACATGATTTTGCAAGCTTGTCAGGTTGACAAGACGGTATCCATCAGGACAAACATTTTTTACTTTCTTTATATATAAGTATATTTAGAGCAGTACTCCCAAAAGCTTTATGGTTTGCGTGTTGGGGATAAAACAGAAAAAGGCGACATGGGTTCAATTCTTTTTGCGACCAAAATTTTGTATCACTTTTCAGCTCGATTATACGAGATTTTTTTCCTGAATCGGACGGAAGACCTCTCGTTGCTAGCAACGAGATCGTTTCTAGTTATTATTATTATTCTTTTTTTTTTAGACAAAATTTTGTGCAGGCGATTTCTCGTAAACTATTCGGTGGATTTCAATGAAAATTTCAGGAATTATAGGTCATTATACGAATTTTATATAAAATTCCGTTTGTTTGAAAATTCGGTACCAGTGCCAAGTTATGGGCAATTTCCTGATTTTAAAATGCAATTTTGTCTTCGAGTGTTCTCGAAAACGGCTAAAGATATTAACTGGAGACTTGTTAGAGATGATAGATCATAAGTTATAGATGTGCAATTTTGACTTCGTTTGCGTCGTAAGTACTTCCGGTCGCTACAGAAAGTGAATTCAAAATGTACACTTTTTCAACTTTTTTTGTTTATCAATATTTTTCTTTGATATAATTAATGGTAATTAAGACCTCACTGGAAAGGCCTAATATATAATTTATCTAAGAATTGATCAATCCACACACTAGATATTCGCATTTAAAAATCTGAAGCGTGTCCAAGATGGCGGCGGTCTCGGTAAACTCCGCCATTAAGCAAGTCGGGTTCTAGAAGGTCAGCTGAGCGTTTAGATGAACGAAACTTCTACCAAAATATTTATGAAATGTAAAGGATACTTTTGATTGCTACATCGCAATTACGTTGCATTGAGTATACTTTTAACATGAGGTTTCCTCAAACGTCTATTGAAATCGCTTTTGTCTGCATCTCAAAGTAGAATACAAGATGACTACAAGTGGAAATACGATGACTTCAGTCTTTTATTTTGCACCAGGGAAAACTTATCCTAAACCATGGTTATAATACTTTTCAAGAAACTTGTCTGACTTAATATTCACTATGTTTCTGAAGTATGACTTGACTTATGTTTATTTTTCTTTACGCAGGCTTGTGACATATTAAATGAATAGAAAAGACAAAAATAAGAAAAACATTTTTAAAAGATTGTTTATTAAAGGTTATATGAATATTATTGTAATAAATGCAAGTTATTGACATAAATAGTATCAGATTCCTTCACCGTCGGAGGACGAATGATTTTTTTTTTTCCAGTGAAACATTCCAGTCTTTTCATGAACGTGTAACTCATCTCCACTTTGGGGGTAAACAGGATACAAAATTCGTGGAAAATCTTACAGAATTCACAGCTTTATTGTTACTTGGCCGTATACGAAATTATATTTGTATAATGTGATAAATATTCTCGTACTTTCTAACGCTCGAAATTCTGGTCATAAGAACATACATTTCTAATTTTCATTGAAGCTATCACATCCATTAAATAGATCAAACATTTCAAAGGAATAGCGTTAAGAACTACTTGTGACGTTTGGCACGAAATAATGCATCATGACCCGACTTAGTAGTAGACAAATGGCGACAATAGTGCAGAAATATATAACATTGGCATGTATATGGAGTTGCATGGGATAAAAAGTTGAATACATATCGAAAAAAGGAAAGAAAACTGTATCATCTGTTCATTACTAATAGATTATCTATCCTAAAAATTACTGTTAAAATTCAAGTTACAAATTCCGATGTGATCATCTTGACAAAAGTTAGGCAAGCTGGCTGTCATTTTACAATTCCAAACTGAATTTTGAAAAAAATGTAATGTATGTTGGAATAAAAAAAGCAATCTCGCGATATTCGAATGTTAAATTTGAAGCGGGTTCCCAAAGGTGTAATGGGTACCGCAATGGATTTCACGCTGGCGACCCGGATTCGATCCCCCGTGTGTCCGATTTTGAAAATCACTTTTTCAGTTTGATTTAACGTTGTTTTTTCTGAATCGGACGGAAGACCTCTCGTTGCTCGCAACGAGTTTCATTTCTAGTTATTATTATTATTCTTCCAACCGATTTTGTGCACGCGATTTCTCGGAAACGGCTCGGCCGATTTACATGAAATTTTCATATGTAATAGCTAATCAATCGATCTTGATAGGTTTTTAAGCGTTTTTATGACGTCACTTCCGGTCGTGAGATATGGACAATCTTCTGATTTTAAAATGCAATTTTGTCTTGATTTAGTAGCGAAAACTGCTTAAGATATGAACTGAAGATTAATTGGAGATGATAGTTCATGACTTATAGCGTTGCAGAATCGCCTTTTCGTGCGTCGTCAATACTTCCGGTCGATACCGGAAACGAATTTAAGAAACGCAATTTTTCAACTTTTCTTTTTTCATATTTTTGTTTTAGAATTGAATAGAGACCCTTTTGCAGAAGCGAAATATGTAATTTGTTTGAAAATCGAAAAAGCCAATCTCGAGATATTTGCATTTGAAAACGCGAAGCGGCGATCTCAATGGCCGAATGGTTAGCGCGTTGGATTGTCAAGCGGGCGACCCGGGTTCGATCCCCCGTGTGACCAAAAAATTTTATCAATTTTTTTGCTCGATTTTTCGATATTTTTAAATTTTATACCATTTGGAACAATATGTTATAAACTTTTAAGCATATCTTGCGTAATAAGGGGTTACAAGGGGCCAGAATGTCACATCTTTGACGCTTTATATCTCGAAAAGGGGGAATATTTTGATAAGCAATATTGAACAAAAGATGGTCAGAATAATGTTCTAAACAATATGCATACTTTGAATTTTTGTAAAACGGCCCCATTAAGGACTTGTAGGAGTGGCCCCTAAATATTTTCATTGAGCATATCTCCACAACGAATAGAAATCTCTGAATAAGTGTTGAACAAAAAATCTTCAAAATCACAAGACCTTTCATTTGATATCAAGAAAAAGGGGCTGATCCCTCAAATTAGGGGCTCAGAGGGGCCAGAAGTCTTATTTATAACTCTCTAATGATCAATATTTTGTTATATATTACTAAAGCAAATGTATATATCTTAACGATTTGCAACAATATATGATAATATTTTGATAATATGTTACGTAATTAGGGGTCACAAGGGGCTAGAATGTCACATCTTTGACGCTTTATATCTCGAAAAGGGGGAATATTTTGATAAGCAATATTGAACAAAAGATGGTCAGAATAATGTTTTAAACAATATGCATACTTTGAATTTTTGTAAAACGGCCCCATTAAGGACTTGTAGGCGTGACCCCTAAATATTTTCTTTGAGCATATCTCCACAACGAATAGAAATCTCTGAATAAGTGTTAAACAAAAAATCTTCAAAATCACAAGACCTTTCATTTGATATCAAGAAAAAGGGGCTGATCCCTCAAATTAGGGGCTCAGAGGGGCCAAAAGTCTTTTATTTATAACTCTCTAATGATCAATATTTTGTTATATATTACTGAAGCAAATGTATTTATCTTAACGATTTGCAACAATATATGATAATATTTTGATAATATGTTACGTAATTAGGGGTCACAAGGGGCCAGAATGTCACATCTTTGACGCTTTATATCTCGAAAAGGGGGAATATTTTGATAAGCAATATTGAACAAAAGATGGTCAGAATAATGTTCTAAACAATATGCATACTTTGAATTTTTGTAAAACGGCCCCATTAAGGACTTGTAGGAGTGGCCCCTAAATATTTTCATTGAGCATATCTCCACAACGAATAGAAATCTCTGAATAAGTGTTGAACAAAAAATCTTCAAAATCACAAGACCTTTCATTTGATATCAAGAAAAAGGGGCTGACCCCTCAAATTAGGGGCTCAGAGGGGCCAGAAGTCTTATTTATAACTCTCTAATGATCAATATTTTGTTATATATTACTGAAGCAAATGTATTAATCTTAACGATTTGCAACAATATATGATAATATTTTGATAATATGTTACGTAATTAGGGGTCACAAGGGGCCAGAATGTCACATCTTTGACGCTTTATATCTCGAAAAGGGGGAATATTTTGATAAGCAATATTGAACAAAAGATGGTCAGAATAATGTTTTAAACAATATGCATACTTTGAATTTTTGTAAAACGGCCCCACTAAGGACTTGTAGGAGTGGCCCCTATATATTTTTACATTGAACATATCTCCACAACGAATAGAAATCTCTGAATAATTGTTGAACAAAAATCTTCAAAATCACAAGACCTTTCGTTTAATATCAAGAAGAAGGGGCTGACCCCTCAAATTAGGGGCTCAGAGGGGCCAAAGGTCTTTTATCTATAAATCTCTACTGATCAATATTTTGTTATACATTACTGGAACAAAAGTATTCATCTTAACGATTTGCAACAATATATGATAATATTTTTATCATGTGTTACGTAATTAGGGGTCTCGAGAGACCAAAATGCTATATTTTTATGCTTTATGTCTCGAAAAGGGGGAGTATTTTCATAAACCTTATCAAACAAAAGATGTTCAGAATATCGTGATAAAAATGAGAAACTTGAACTTTAACTAGAGAAAACTCAGTGTCATTCTCTTTAAACAAATATCTCAGTCAAAATCACATCTCAACTTATCGAGAAATTCAACGGAAGACCTACTCGTTGCTCGCAACGAGATCTCATCTAGTTGATACTATTATTTGTTTGCATGTAATAAATTAGGCAGTCAAAGAGACGAAAAAAAAGAAGCCAGAAGAGGACAAGACACGACAAAGAAGTAAAGGTACGGCAGCAAATGATTTCCTTGATTACCATTTAATCAAAATCTTTTGGTCTAATTTCTTGAAATAGTTTTTGCAGCACATTTATTATTACAGGTAAAGAAAAACAAATTGCGCCAGGCAAAGTAGGAGAATATCGGTTGCAAGACGAGGACAATGCATTACAGCAATGAGAGCAGTTGCGTTGCTTTCATAAGGAAAAGTTTTGTATAAAGTGATATTGTATAGATAATATAATTGTTATTTGTAAATTAAACTAAATGAAAGAAAGCAGTCCAGATTTATATACTCAGTAACGTAAGTTTATCTTCCATGACACTAACAAGACTAACGGGTTTATTGAAGTGTTCCAAACAAAAAAATTAGTTAATTGTTTCAGTGTATTTATCTTTTTACTTTATTTTACTATATTTGATTTGTGGAGCGCTCGTCGTTGTTTACCTGTTTAAGTTTTAGATTGATTGATTGTATATTGTTTAGCGCCAAGTCGGCAATTTTTCAGCCATGTTTCGGTGGACCCTATACTGAGCATTAAAAAACCATGACACACACTTGCAAGATAACACGCAATCACGTAGAATAGTTTTTTAGATCATATTCATTTATCTTGAACAGTTTACAGAGAAACACACTTAAAGAATACAGATACAATGATCCAAATCTAATTTTATGAGGGATTTCGCGTACCTTCGCGTATTTTTTACGAGGGCCGCTCGGAAATTAATTAGGCATTTATTTTTACTCCATAAGAGACAATTAGATAAATTCCTGAGAAATATGTTAATCGACGTTGATCCTTGTATTTCTGATCAAAATTAAAATGACGTAAGAATAAAATTGAAAAATTATATTTATAAATAAACTATTTTCGCTCTTATTTTTTATCCATTGGGAACGTTGGAGTTAAAATTTTTAATATCTGATTTCGGTATTGCGTCGGGTACCCCCTAACATTGATACATTCGTTTCTGAATAACTTTTTCAACGTGTAGAGAAAAAAATAATGTTGGTTAAACAATTCTAATTTTTTGTTTACTTTTATTTCTCAAAGGTAATTTTAAATTTTAACTGAAGAACGTTCATTAGAAAGAAAAATATACACAATGGGTCAATGATCAATAATTTCAGAAAAGCCCCCATACACTTACGTACTACGACCAAAATCCAGAGGTCATTAATAATTTTTTGATATTGAGAATAATACTTACATATTTAATTATTTTATTTCTTGTGTATATTTTATTTAAAAAATTATGGGAAATTGGAAAGTATTATGCTGTTGGCTTTAAGGACCGATGGTACCCTGGATTAGTTCTCCAAATCAAGGACAAAAACACGGCGACCATGAAATTTCTGCACCCAGCAGGGAAATCCTTCAAGTGGCCGTTAAACGATGACGTAATAGATGTAAACATCAAGACTGTTTTATGCGAAACAGATGTTTTGCCCAATCCAACTGGAAGGTTATAGGCAGTAGAAAACTGTCAGGCTATTCAAGATCTGTTTGATCAAGGTGTTGTAAATTAGCCTAGGCACATTATTGTTCTGTTAAACCAAAACATGTAAAAAGCTTCTCAATTTCATATTTAAAGCATACTTTTTTTACGCATATATAATAAAGATAATCCGTTTTTGGAAAAAGTAACTATCCCGCAAAAACTGCAGTTGACTCAATTTAATATCAAACGATAGCTAAATTCAGCTTATATTTATAAGCTTTTTGTATACCGATTTCTTGCAATTTTTTAGTAGATACTAGTGTATAATATTTGTGTATATTCGAATCTTGAACGGTCGAGAGTTCAAACCCGGGCTGGGGCGGAAGTGAGTATCCTTATAATGCGTTGTTATGTGTACAGTGTATTTCTTTATGCTTTCTATATATGTATTAACACTATGTGCTTTCATTCTTTTTTTTCAATTTGGTTTTACTGAAATTTACATTGCCACAAACTAAGGTCTTTTGAGTAGTCCATATAGTACTCAAATAATGGCGTCCAAATGATGTTCTTCAACTTTGTCTGTGCAGATAAAACTAAGTTTTACAGTTTGAGAGTTTACCAGAAACACAAGTTTAACAATATTTCTGTTGGAAGATGTTACAAGGGGTTAAGAGAAAACTGAACGACACAACTGCATCTGACAATCACGGGAAAAAATGTGCAGGTATAAACTAAACATATCAAACATGTAAAATATATCCACAAATATTTCATTCTTTGATTAATTTTAGTCGTATCAAATTTTTAGCTCTACTGGTCAGAGACCAGAAGAGCTTATGCGATAGTAAGGTGTCCGTCGTCCGTCCGTCTGTCTGTCTGTCCGTCTGTAAACAATTTTTCAAAATGCTACTCCTCCTACAATTTTGGTCTGATTTCAATATAACTTGGCACACAAGTAGACTACACTAACATACATAATTCTATGTATCGGTTTTCGATTTCGATGAACGGTGTTGCTATGGTTACTAAAAATAGAATTTTCTTTGAAATTCCTTTAAAACGCTACTCCTCCTACAGTTTTGGTCTGATTTCAATATTACTTGGCACACAAGTAGACTACACTAAGATACATAAAATAGTGCATCGGTTTTTGATTTTGATGAACGGTGTTGCCATGGTTACTAAAAATAGAATTTTCTTTGAAATTCCTTTAAAATGCTACTCCTCCTACAGTTTTGATTTGATTTCAATATTACTTGGCACACAAGTAGACTATACTAAGATACATTAAATAGTGCATTGGTTTTTGATTTCGATGAACAGTGTTGCCATGGTTACTAATAATAGAATTTTCTTTGAAATTCCTTTAAAATGCTACTCCTCCTACAGTTTTGATTTGATTTCAATATTACCTGGCACACAAGTAGACTATACTAAGATACATTAAATGGTGCATCGGTTTTTGATTTCGTTGAACGGTGTTGCCATGGTTACTCAAAATTGAATTTTCTTTGAAATTTCTTTAAAACGCTAGTCATCCTACAGTTTTGGTCTGATGGCAATGGCTTCTTTTCTCATCCTTTGTTATAAGTACAAACCAGTAGAGCTACAGTCTCGACAGAGACTTCTGGTTTAAAAAGGTTACTATTGGCAATATGTTAATTGGTTAGAAAATTTAATTAAGAAGTGGAATGGTACAGAACATAAACTATACAAAATTAACTTGTACAGAATTAATAAAATTAATTGTACCAGTAAATCACCTTAAATCAATCAGCTATGTTTTCATTTGAAGTTCCAGGGGTCAAACATGAAAGTGTTTGTGTTGGAACCCACAGAGGAAAGGTCAACTCAAGACGGAAAGAACTATGGAATAACCCATGTCCCAGTAAAAAGTACCAACTTCCAAGAGCTGCATGAACTGTCCATGCCTGAGAAGTGGATTGCAAAATTGAAAACCTTTATCAAAAAGTCACTGATTGTAAGATGGTATGCCGTAAGACAAGATGGTGGAATCAGACTTTCAGAGTACTCCACAGTACGTGTATTGAAATACTTCTACATATCCTTTCTTTTTATTCTGCTTATTGTGTCATCAACTTACACATATAAAAATACTTTGATAAATTTTCCTTTACCAGCCTTCACTTCACATGTCACCTGTGCACATGAATTTAATACTATGCATGTTTAAATCTTAAAACATAATGTGTACATTAGTACATGAAGTAATTACATTAATGACAAAAAATCTCCCTTGAAGATTCAAGATTTGTTGGAATCCAAACAAGAAATCTGTGAGCCAATGCTCACTAGTAATACCCCCGCTCTGATGTGAATAAACACTACCATGTTAATATATATTCCAGCTCAATTACAGGCAAATGCACAGAAAAATATGACGTTGACATCAGATTAACATCAAAATGAATCCCACTATATAACATGTCTCAACAAAGAGTGTACTAAAATTTCAAGCATCTGCGACGAGTAGTTGCGAAAATTTGTTATGTATGAAATGGACAGACACACAGACAAACAGGAAGTTGTCTGATTTGAACAAAAATGTATCCCAACGTATGGCATGACTCAGAGAAGATTGTATTAAAATTTCAAGCTTCTGTGATGAGAAGTTGCTGAGAAAATTGCAACAAAAATTTGTTGTGTATGAAACGAACAGACAGACAGACAAACAGGAAGTTGACATCCTATTTGAACAAAAATGTATCCCAACATATGGCATGACTCAGAGAAAATTGTATTAAATTTCAAGCATCTGTGATGAGTAGTTGCTGAGAAAACTGCAACGAAAATTTGTTATGTATGAATCGAACAGGTACACAGACAAACAGGAAGTTGACATCAGATTTAAACAAAAATTTATCCCAACGTATGGCATGACTCAGGGAAAATTGTATTAAAATTTCAAGCTTCTGCGATGAGTAGTTGCTGAGAAAACTGCAACGAAGATTTGTCATGTATGAAACAGACAGACGCACAGACAAACAGGAAGTTGACATCAGATTTGAACAAAAATAAATCCCAACATATGGCATGCCTCAGAGAAGATTGTGTTAAAATTTCAAGCTTCTGCGATGTGTAATTGCTGAGAAAACTGCAACGAAGATTTGTCATGTAGGAAACAGACAGACGCACAGACAAACAGGAAGTTGACATCAGATTTGAACAAAAATATATCCCAACATATGGCATGCCTCAGAGAAGATTGTGTTAAAATTTCAAGCTTCTGCGATGAGTAGTTGCTGAGAAAACTGCGACGAAAATTTGTTATGGACGGACAGACAGACAGACACACAAGGGTAAAATAGTATACCCCCCTCTCCTTTGGAGCGGGGGTATAATTAATTAACTGATCAGTAAATGAATTTGAAAAGGCATGCAGTGTTAAAATTTTTATCCTTAACTCCATATCAGTTACTTCAGATTTTACCATATTTGTAAATTATTTTCTTTTAGTCGTCACAATTCATGTCAGCTTTTCATCGTCGGAAACCCACGGATGATCACGTCTTTGCTTAACACCCGTGGGCAAACTAGTTGGAATATCGCCGTAAAGTATGCGAATTTGTTGTTTTTGGGAGTTGAACTATGTTCAATCTCCCATGGTCATCACGTATTTATCACGAGCAGTAATTTCTGTTGATTACATAGAGACGAAAGCGAGGGTACTGTGTCGGCTGATTTACTCCGATGATATTCAACAGAAAACATGCATAAACATCCGCGACAAATAGTTCATGTCATTTTCTCCTGAATTAATCTAATTTTCATAATGTAAGTAAATGTAATGATAAAGTAATCTTATTTTGAATATTAGATTTCGTCCAAAGTACATATGTAAAACTAAATTATAAAGAACCTTGAAAGTTTTTCGTAATGGAACTCATTTTTAGTGTAGCGTCATACACTGAAAGAGATACGAGCGACAACTTGAAACATACTGACGGCAAACGTTAAGTTTAGTCTTATTCAAAATTTTCATGAACATTTTTTTGGTTTAATTGAATTCGATAATGCATAAAAACTTTTGGAAACATGCGTATTTATTACTTAATCAGCAGTATCACCTGCCAAAAGCGGTAAAACTAGTACTCTGTTATAAATATTAAAACCAAAAACGGACACCGGTGTTTTCGTAAAATCGCGATTAAAAACAACAAAATGAAGTATATATTTTAATAAAAGGAAAACCTCATTTACATACCAGATAATTTGTACGCACACAAACTCTCACATATACCACTGTTTTTATATTTTGTCAATAAATATTTGTTTTAACTTGGTATTGCCCTTTTCTTCACAATATTAACAAGAAACATCAATCAGAAAGTTGGAACTCATTCAATTTTGAAGAATAGGTTTATTACTTTGTTATTTATGGTTAATATTTTGACTCTCGTTAAAACGCGCGCAGTTTGATTTAAAACAATAAAAAGTCAATTCGTACAGGTTAACTGACATCAACATCCTTCAGATATTATATAGGAATACCTCTTTCTTACTGCAAAATGCACCGGTGAGTTGATTTATCAGCTTGTTAACTACGAAATGAGTTTTTCATGTTTTTTGGCAATGCCGAACATGCATACGTGACGTGAACTGTGATTCGTTGTTTGGCATCGCAACTACCAATGCATATTTGATTTCAAACGACGATTTTTCGGCATCGTCGGAAACCCACGGGTGATCTTGTCTAGACTTATAACCAGTGGGTTTCCGACGATGGTGAGCTTTTGTGACACAAAATTTTATAACTATCTCTGTATATCTCATGTGTTGTCTGTAAACTTCAGAATTTATTTTGAAAAAGCGCTTATTTATATTCAATTATACTTACCACAAAACATCCCTCGATGAAGGGGATATAATTCGTTTAACTGGAAAGCTACATCATTGTGAAGAGTAACATGATTTTAAAATAGCACAAATTAAGGCTACCTAAAATTGAAATTCTGGTTCTCTGGCCCCGCCTATCCGTTTTCAGGTAGCTGCATTGCTAATTTAATTGTATTTTTTATATATTAAATAGTTGGTATTGCAAAGACCAATTCGGAAAAAAATTTCCGTCATTTCCTTTCAGAGTTTAGTACTCATTTATCTATTCCGGTAACTATTTACAAAGAGCTTTTGACTACTTTGTTTGAAAATACATTCGAAGAATTGCTTACAATGTTCACACATTGATAAGACACAATGGATGATCAAACATGGAAAGTATATCTGTGAAAAAGAAATTCATCTCTATTTTTAGATCTACTGGTCAGAGACCAATTTTTGTCTGATTTTAATATAACTTGGCACACAAGTAGACTACACTAAGATACTAATTCTGTATATCGGTGTTTGATTTCGATGAACGGTGTTGCCGTGGTTACTAAATATAGAAATTTTGTGAAAATCATTTAAAATGCTACTTCTCCTGCAGTTTAAGTCTAATTTCAATATAAATTGGCACACAAATAGACTACACTAAGATACATAATTCTGTGTATCGCTTTTTGATTTCGATGAATGGTGTTGCCGTGGTAACTTCAATAGAAATTTTTGTGAAAATCATTTAAAATGCTACTTCTCCTACAGTTTTGGTCTGATTTCAATATAACTTGACACACAAGTAGACTACACTAAGATACAAAATTCTGTATATCAGTTTTTGATTTCAATGAACGGTGTTGTCAAAAATAAAACTAAAAATAGCATTTTTTTGAAATACATTCAAAATGTTAAATATAATGTGACACACAAGCAGACTACACTGAGATACTTAATTATCAGTTTTGAGTTTTGGATTTTGATGATTTGTTTAGCCATAGTAATTTCAATTGAAAAATCTGTAACATTTATTAAAAACTACCGCTGCAGTTGTAGTCCTAATGCAATCTCGCCTGAAAAAGAGACTTACCGGTAATCAAGGATAAATATTCTATTTATTGCTTTTGTAAAGTTTTAAGTCCCACCTGCTACTTTTCTCTTTCTTTATTATAAGTACAAACCAGTAGAGCTACAGTCTCGACAGAGACTTCTGGTTGTATATAAACACTTGAACTGGTAAACTGTAAGGATTGATAATTAATTCAGCCTATAGCTAATTATAAATCAATTTCCCTATTGTTAATGTTTACCCCCCCCCCTCCGTTACTTACCTTAAGAACCTTCAAAGTAGAGCTAACCCTGGTGTCAATCTTGACACTAAAAATAATAAAGTGCCGCGCCACAGAATGATACGCCCGTCAAAAAATTACACAATTTTCTTGAACAGTTTAGGTGCAAGAAAATCACATCAACCTTGATTCTAAGATTTTGATGATTTTTCCATTCCTTAAAATATTTATCTATCCCCTGTGATGTAGGCATCAATTATAACTAGGAGACTTATTGTTCACAGAACAATAAGAGGTCTTTCCACCTTCTTTGAATTTTTCAATTTTGTTTTATATATGACTCCTTAAAATTAAATTCCATGAACAAGAAACTAAAATTGTCTTAAAGGTTAGAAAAAATTAAAATTTAAAAAAAAATTGAAATGACCTTGACCTTTGGCCTTGAAAAATATTCAAGGTCAAAGGTCAAGGGTCACAATGCAGTTGACCCCATGCTTCTATGACTTATAGTTTTCAAGTTATAAGGTTTAATATTAAGTACAAAGAAGTTAAAGGGCAATAACTCATATAAAGGGTCATCAGATCCTTTTGTTTTTATACAGTGAAGTTAGGCCTAAAGACCCTTAACACATTAGTGAAGGTTTGGTGTCTCTACGGTCTATAGTTCGGGAGGAGTAATGATAACAAGGATTTTTACACAAGGGGCCATAACTTTTAAAAGGGTTAATCTTAGAGGACAAGAATGAAATCTATGAAATAGTTTTAAGAGTACATATTACTGATACAAAGACTTTAAGTATATGTTAAAAGACAAAAGAGATATAAAAATTCCTTAATTTCTCATTTTTGGAATGACCTTGACCTTTGACCTTTACATAATTTTAAAGGTCAAAGGTCAATGAATTTTATGCAGTTGATTCCATGATTCTACGACTTCTCATTTTGAAAAATTTTAATAATTTATAATATTCAAAAAGTCTAAGGGGCAATAACTCATTAAAGGGGTCATCCAATACTTTCGCAATGAATAGATTGAAGAGTCCCCTTAATTAGTTGAAGACATTGATGAAGGTTTCATACCTCTATGGTTTACGGTTTCTGAGGAGTAGTGATAACAAGCATTTCTTGCGAAAGGGGCAATAACTTCGAAAGGGGTCAAAGATCAAATATGGGGGGTCATTTTTCGGAATAACTTTTAATATCCAATATCATGAAATATAAAGTTTTTCGATAAGTCTTACGGTTTCAAAACATCTCCAGAAATAAAATAATAATAAACAGAAGCATTTCAAGAGGTCTTTCCACAGAAAGGTGGAAAGACCTAATAAATATTACATCACCGATAGATTTCTGTGCTGGTTGTGTTAGACCTTGTCAAATGCCCACATCAAATTAGTCTTAACAACTTAATCTATACCAAATTAATTTTGAAAAGAAAAGGCTGGCCATCAAATGACCAACAGTTCCTCTGTCTAATCCCCAAAGGGTACAGCTTAATCAGAGCGACTGAGACAGCTAGCCTTCCAACATTGAACTCATTAATTAATCTTTAACTGAATGCTTGTCTACTCATTACTACCAAGAGATGAATGGGTCTGCACTATCTACTATAATTTTTTTAAAAACATATAAAATACTCAAAGATTTTTTTTTTGGTTGAGATTTAATGTCCGATAGGTTTTAATATGTAATTCATATGGACATGCTGATTCCATCCCACCCCATAAAATTAGTTTTTAAATTAATAATATTACATCATATCAGATTAGTCTATTATGCAAATTAAATTAGTTTTAATTACTTTTCATCAAATTCATTTTAAAACTTAAGCTATAGTCAACAAAAGCTATTTTTAATCAAACAGGCTTACCCATTTGCCCAATACTCAAGGGATATACTAATAGATAACAGCAATGCTCTGTCAGTTGGCTCCTTGCACTCAAAACCCATTAATTTCTCTCTAATTTGACATGCAATTTTCTGTTATCAAAATTCTTCTTGACCAGTGCTTGATAATTACACTCATGGGAGAGGCAGGATTTCTCTGACATACATTATATTTGTTATAGATTGCTGTCAAGTATATGCTTAGAAAAAATAAGTATTTTCTTGATTTAACGCTTTTTTAATAAGTACAGTGCAAAACTCTTACATTATTTGGGATGTGTAAATGAATAGTAAAAAGACACATTTTTAAAAAAAATCACTTAAATTAAAGGTCACAGTGACCTTGAAATAGGTCGCGACACACCTTCTACCTGAGATGCATAAACTGGCCAAGTTTGATGATTGTAGGTCTTATGGTTTTCTAGTTATGGGCCGGAAAGGATTTTTCCATATTTGGCTATAACTTCTTAATTAAAGGTCAGAGCGACCTACTTTTTGTGCGCGACACACCTTCTACCCATGATGCATCAGATGACAAAGTTTCATAATCCTAGGCCTAGTAGTATTAAAGTTATGAGCCGGAAACGAAAAAGCTAACAGGCAGACGGACAGACGGACGGACACGAAGCCTATAACATAATACGTCCCGTCTTAAGACGGGCGTATAATAAATAGTGCCTTAAGGTGAACAATACGATCAATATCACTAATTAATCGACCTTTCAGAGAATACATCAAAATATTTATCAATTATCCAAGTAACTAGAGTTGGGTATTGCGAAGGAAATCGATATTGCGATATATTGCAATATTTTACTTTGAATATTGCAATATATTGCAATATATTGTAGATTAATTATCATTAATAAATTTAAGCAGAATGTTTGAAATGCTGTCAAGTTCAAAGATATTTGAATTTATCTTTAAGTTTAAAAGCGGGAGGAGGGATAAGACATTGATTGCACACCAAATTAACACTTTACTTTTTATCAAATTCCAGGTAAAATAGTAAAACAAGATGAACTCTCTTGGAGAATTTTCACATTGAAATAAAAATTTTTACAGATTATATAATCTTTTTTCATTGAATTCTTTTTTTTTGGGGGGGGGGGGGGTAATGAAGTAGCATTAAAGATTAAAACAATATACATGTATATTAGGCCTAAATGAAAATAATTTTATTGTGGTTACAAAATAAAATTTAAAAAACCAGAAAGAAATTGTGACCTGTTTTCGTGCGTTTTGGTAAGTTAGACTAACCCGACCTAATTTCACATCAAGACGTACAATCAGGAAATGGCCTGTTTTAATATTTATACATGCTCCTGTTGTAGCATAAGGTGTTTAAAATGGCATGAAAGCTATTAAGAATAATTAAAACAACACTGCTACAAGTGAAAACATGGATGACCATTTACTTTTAATATGTACATGTATATTGAACTTGACATTTCACCGCGATGTCGATCGTGTAGATGCATGCAATGTGAAATTTTGAGAACCGCAATGCGTATTGTATACACCCTGTAAAAATGTTTTATGTATTTTCTTCCTTATAAATTTTATTTTAAAGTCTTATTAATTAGTAATTTTATTTTAAAGTAAGATATTCAAAACTGCAACAGTGAATTAAAAGCTTCCATCCCTCTCTCTCTCTCCTCTCTCTTTCTCTCTCCCGAACGAAACTGAGGAAGAATTCTTTCAACGAGAAAGAAAAAGACTTAGAAGTTTCCAGTTTTATTTTAACAGTTTCTACAATAAAGGAGGTTTTATATATTTTTATAAATATCGTGAAATACCGGTATCTGATTTTCATATCGCGATATATTATCGTGGTGGATAATACCGCAATATACCGATATACCGGTAATATTGCACACCCCTACAAGTAACTCTGCTATGCTCCATATATGGTTTACAAAATCAAATATGGACAGAATGGATCAAAGGAAAAATATATCACATTTTATGCATTTATGACAAGCACAGGCAGTAAAATTTACATGCACGAATACATTTCCACTTGCATATGCATTAAAATTGACATACGTCAAATTTTCTCATTTTACAATATTACAGATTCAAGAATCTTTATGCAAAAGGAGTGGGGGTAGTTAAAAACATGTGTACCTTAATAAATAGGTTGATCACTAACAAAAATCCACATCCTCTTCTTTTGAAAATTTAACTTTCCAATTGTTTCTTTTATAAATGACCAAAGTCCTCATTGGAAACAATTCCAAAAGAAAAATTGTGACTTTCTTGAATAATAGACAAGTACGCTTAGGGTGTACATTTCGGAAAGTTTTGAACAGGAAATGGGTGTACCACAGGGTAGTATTCTATCAGTATTTCTACTCAGTATAAAAATTATCAAATTAGCAGTTATCAAATTAGTAGCAGTTCTTGAAAATGATGTGCATGAAAGTTTATATGTTGATGATTTTGTTCTTCATGATTCTACATGCATATTAGGCCCCCTTAGTTCCTGTCATATCGATTTGCCTATATAAATTCCGGTAGAATTATCAACTCTGCAAGCTTTTAAAGACTATCACAGAGAAAGCAAATAGAAATGGAAATATTTAACAATTATTTCTTTTGTCATCATTGTAGTTTGAATTTCCTTTTGAATATCAATATAATTAAGGCAAAGTTTACCAAAGAAACTAATGAGGAATTTTATTTACATCATTTAATATACACTAGACAAAATTGCTAACGCATCACTTGTTTATTCTTATTTGTGAATTGACCATTTGTCAGATCGGTACTAGTGCATATAATATATAATTATTTTTAAAACAGTGGGAAATTCCATCTTAACAGCGAGATAATTGAGATGTTTCTTCAACAACCACCAACACAGAGTGTGGATGAAATTCTTCCAAGTCCCACAAAGAGAACTTTGTCAGTGAAGGGGATTCAGAAAAGAGTAAGTAAATTCAATACAAACTTATGCTTTTAATTCAAAGATCCTAAAGTTTATATTCATCAATTCATTGCAAAATGCAGATTTCTCATATAACATTTGATCAGTAAACATCACTGCATATTTTCTTTTATTTACATAAAAAAATTGTAAGCATTTGCATTAAAACAAATTGAGAAAGAAGCCCCACCCCGCAATAAACAAACACACATTAAGGCCTCATATAAAATCACATTAAAATGTTTAATGTGATCGTAAGATTTGAATTAAAATTGTTATTTAAAATTGTTACACATTTGCAGTGAAAATGACAATGGAATAAAATCTCCGTTTAATTTATTTCTTTCATTAATATTTTCAGGCATCAATCCTTATTGAGTCGCCGAACTCCAAACGCAGGGAGCTGCTCATTGAATCCCTGGAAGGCTTCAGCAGTGTGACGTGCAAACTGTGGAGGGGAAGTGTTGGCCTGAACCCCGCCCCCAGACTGTACTCACAGCAAACTGTGTCGAGGTGTCCACGTGGAAAGGGTCCATCTCCCTTAACTCTTCAGTCCTCACCACTCTGAATGTATGTATATTGTTAAAATTTTCGTTCGTAGTTACATGAACTCGCAACTTGTAAATAGTACAATTGAATTAGAATTCAATAAATTTACACATGTTATGCCCCTTAGTACAACTTACAATAACAAACAAGTTTTTATTTTCACATTTTTATAGACTTAAGAATTTCATACAACACATCTTGAGTGGTGCATACATTACACAATACTTGTGTTGCCATTTGGTTTATTGTAAAATAATGACTGAAACATTAGAATAATCGTAAACAATATCATTTATCTCTGTATTTTATATAAATATTAGGAGACTGACAAAGAGATGCAGTTTAAAGGGGAGTAGGAGGCCCTGCAACTTCAGGAGTCTCTTTTTCTTTCTGATTTAAATGGAAATGAAATTGCAAGTTCTATTTTTTTTCTTCTGTTTAACATGGATTTCACACCATTGTGATTTTGGTGTAATCTTAAAGAATATACCTTTTAATACGCAGAAGCAGAAAAATTTTTTTCAAAGATTTTATGTATTATAATATCAAATCATAAATCCTTAAATTCTGTGGTATATTTGCCTGACTTCAGACAGGTGTGGGAAAGTATAACAAAGAGACAGCTTTAACAGATTTTCTACAGGTGACACAGGACAGTTTGCGGAGGCCTAGAAAGAGAAAGAGTTGTCCTCAGGAAACGGGTTGCAGTCCTAAGCAAAGGAAACTATAGGCTGAAAAAGGACTATGACATTGTAAAAAAAAAAAAGAGAGAGAGAGAACGAGGCCTTGAAAAGAAATCAAAAGGAGATGGAGTTGGACTTAAACTTCTATATTGATCCCTTTGATGTTTCTGAAGAAGGTCAGGGTTATCTGACAGTCAGGATGTTATCCCTCTATTCCAACACAGAATAGGGACATTAAATTTGGTTTATAAAGATTTGAAAAAAACACTCTCCTTTTGGATAACGTAGATAAATTCAAGATTTTTTTAAGAGAGTTTAGCTACGTGATAATTTTAACGAATATTTTGGAAAGGCGCGTTAAATTTCACAAGCGCAATTCAAATCGTTGGTGAGTCTACTCCCTTTCAACTAGTTCATTCCAGGATTATTTTGCTTGAATGTACAGAATTCATTTTCCTTTTATAGAACGGGAGACAAACTGTGTCATCTAGTATCCTGTGTCAGACATTGGTGAGGTCACCCCGACAGACGCACAGAGAAAGGTGCCACGATCTACAGCAATGTTTGGTCAGCATACTGCCCTCTAAATGATATCGGCTACAAATACTTCACAGTTCTCCACAAGTATGCATTTAAAACGATCTGCATTAACAAACGCAGAAGTCCACGTCCACACAAACAGAATCGAGAGAGCATGGAACCACGTCCACACAAACAGAATCGAGAGAGCATCGAACCACGTCCACACAAACAGAATCGAGAAAGCATTGACCATTTCAGACGGATGGCCGGAAAGATAATGCAATTTGAGGCCTTTAATAATTTCCTGATGAAGAGGTCCAGGTGGAGGCCCTGGAGTAAGATTCTTTTTCATTCCGATTTGAATGGAAATTTAGTTGCAAATTCTTAAATCGTAAAATAACCAGTGAACATCTGATATTTCGGACAAGGCACCTTTCAACTTCACATGATGACTTGATCCCCCAGGCGAACAAGATATTAAAAGGAGTGATTTGCTTTAAGAGAAGCCTTTCAAGCGATCTATCAGAGCATTCTTTCATCTGCTAAAATCAGCTGTCCTGACATCATCCCTGGAGAATGATAAAAAGATGACTCAACCAAGAAAAGAGAGAGAAAGTATATATCTCATTGTGATTTTTTTTGTATAACCATTTTTCACAAGAAAGATTAATCTTTTGAAAATCTTACAAAAATTATGTGATCAGTGTTTATAAATAGTAAATAAAATATTTTTTCTATATATTCAAAGGCCAAATACACGACGAATCGGACGAAAGTGACAGTAATCAGTCTCCAAGTCCTAAAAGAAAAGCAACAACTAGTTCAAGCAAATCCTGTAGCTTGCCACAATTGCCAACACGGCCTGACATGTTGTCCTTAACCCAGTATAGTACCTCACCAGTCTTCGAAGATCACCAAGAAGATCACTTCTACCAGGTCCAGTACAATCTCCTGATTTAGCTATATAGCTTTAAATAGCTATATAGCTTTATTAAGCTATTCAAAATAGCTTTATTTAGCTATTTTTATACAGTTTTTCACAAAAATGTTTTTTGCTGAAAATAAACAAAAAGTCGCATGTATTTGACTCTTCATATTTGCACTATGGGCTATCAAAACAACCAAAATCAAAGATAGTTCTACCTTTGCAGCTTTTGAATACTTTTAAGCAAAAGAGAATTTCTATTGTTAGACTAACTGTCCACTACCTTGGGTGCCTTGAGGCCTGATTGCTTCTCATTGTGCTGAATTGTTACCAATCAATTATCTTGTTGAACATAATTGGTCTCCATTATAAAATCATTGCAGAAGTAGATGTATGTATCAATTGCTTTATATAGCCCCAAAACTTGTAGAACTTTGAGTACAAAGTCTCTCAAGGAGACGTAATTTGATGAGTGAATTACACATGCATTATTTTAAGAAGAGTTCAAAGTTGTATATCATCACTGCACCAAGGTGCGCTTTTTTGTACATACTGAGAAAATTACACCTTTGAGAAAAATGTATAGTAAAATAGCTAAATTAAGCTATACCGAACAGCTTAATAAAGCTATATAGCTATTTAAAGCTTTATAGCTAAATCAAGAGATTGTACTGGACCTGTCTACATTATGTAGGAACTCCCCTCAACCTAAAAGTGATAATCCTGTAACAGGTACATGGATTTAAAAAAGGAAATGAAAAAATTCCATATCTGTAATCTAGACGAAAAAAATCTTTGTGTGCTATTGTGAGCCTTTTGTATAAATATATAAGGAAAGCCTTTCGAGTTGGCGGAGACTATTGTAAGCTTTTAGTATAAATACATAGAGTAAGCCTTCTGAATTGGTGGAGACTGCTGTGAGCCTATGTTATAAATATATAAAGAAAGCTTTTTATCTTATTAGCATAATTGGTAAGAATATATAGTAAATTGGGCGGACCTTATTATATAACTTTAAAGTGTGTTGTAGAGCACTAAAGAAGTCAACCATAATAAAAGATTGGGAGCTTGAAAGAATCATTCTATTGCATTTCTAATTTTGTAAAAGTATTTCAGATACAGAACAAACTTTTAATTTTTTCACACATTGAAGACTTCTGTATTTATTTATTTATGAAACCATCATCTAAACATTCACTTGAGATAATGAAATCCAGTGAAGAATTCAAACTTCGAGAAAGGGGTGGGTGGGTAGGTGGGGTTTACAATAGAAAAGAGACTCCCCTACAAATATATAGAAATGTAATGGTAAAATTTGTTACTTTATTGCTACAGAAGGAGAGCGACCCCCCCCCCCCCCGAAGAGGAAGGAGAGCTTCTGCCGGCTGTGCAGTGACATAGCGCACAGTTATAAAAAAGTGTAAGGCGGAGTATGGCGTACCTAACTATACAGTTATCATCATATATATTCTCTACTTCTGCCGGGATTATTATCTTGCAATTTTGCGCACGTCTTTCTTAATTTTCAAATATTTCACGTTTCATGCCAAGAACAATAAATATCCCTTGAAATGCTCCACAACAAAGTTTGTTTTAGCGGTACACTTTTGGACTGGACGCAAAGTTGAGGTACCGGGTTTCAGATTTTCTCTGTTCGTCCGTGGCAAAGTTTTTGAACCACGCTGCAAAAGTGAAGAACACATCACCAGAGATGCTTATTTCAGCGGCACTGCCAACAATAGCAGCATGTATGGGACCAAATGCCTGCCTGCAGATGAAGCTCTACGGAGACTATACAATGCCTGGCAATTAATTTATGATCGGTATGAAATTTATAATTTTTGTTATTTTTATTTATGAACATGTACCATGAATATTAGTACTCGTACTGCCTATGAAATAATTTTTTTTATATAACGAAAGACAAATAAAGTTAGATAGTTTGGCGATCTAATGATATTGGTAAATATCAAGTTTTACTGTTAAAGGGACGGGAATATTTCAATTTAGCGAATCACATTTTTTCAAGACATACTAAAATGAAACTTTCATTTGGACTCTTTCAAATCATCAGAGGGGAAAGAGAGTTATTGTTGGCTGCGCAGTGACATACTGCATACAGTCATATATAAAAGTGTTGGCGGGTAGGGCGGAGCTAATTATACAGTAATCATTATATATATTGTCTACTTCTTCCGAACTTATTATCTTGCAATTTTCACACATATTTCTTTTCAAGTATTTCTCTTATTTCACCTTTCATGCCAGAACAATAAATTTCCCTAGTAAGCGTAGGATAGCAAATGCTCCACAACCAATTTTTTTTGCGGTACACTTTTGGACTGGCCGCAAAGTTGAGGTACCGGGTTTCGGTTTTGAAACTTGCTGCAAATGTGAGAAACACATCAACAGAGATGCTCACTTCAGAGACACCGCCAACAATAACAGCAGGTATGGGACCAAAAGCCTGTCTGCAAATGAAGTCCTATGGAGACTATATTAACATTCCTGGATTTTTTTATGATCGGTATGGAGTTTCATTTGAACTGTTTCAAATCATTAGCGAAAGAAAAAAATGGGTCTATACTTTTAACATTTTTCCTAGTTGTTGTTCAGGAGTCACATGAATAATTTAAAGTTTACACTAATTACACGTATGCATTTCAATGATTTCTACAAAATACCAATCGGTCTGAACAATCATTTGGAGTATTTATTTTCGAAAGAAATTTATATTTAAAGACAGTCTACAACTAGACCATGTTTAAACATAGAGGTCATAGGAAACTTATTGAAAACGATTTTATTAATGATTTACACACCGCTGATTGGAACTCACTACGTTCACTATCCGACGTAGATAGTACGTGGTCATCTTATCGCTCTATGTTCATGTCAGTTGTTGACAAGCATATGCCCATAAAAGAACGACATATTCGAAGCGATTCGGAAAAATGGATAAATGTTATCTTTCACCTTCGGACTTTCAAGATTTATGATCAATCCGATTGGATAATATACCGGGCGGCGAGAAAGAGGATGTTTACTATAATAAACGATGCAAAACGCGAGTTTGTGGAAAATGCTATTAATCAAGCCAAAACAAAACCAACGGATATGTGGAGAGAATAAAAGCATTTTTTCGAATGAAATCAGCATCGGATTCACCATCAAACTTAGAAGTGAACTGCGAATCAATTTCCAGTGTAAAAAACATGGCCAAAATTATAGAAATGCATGTTTTTAACTCTTTGAGTATTTGAATAATAATAATCTCTTATCTGAATATCAGTCTGGTTTCAGGCCAAAGCATTCATGTGAAACGGCCTTGCATAACATTATTGATAAATGGTTAAACAATATAGATAATGGCAAATTTAACTGGTGTTCTTTTCATTATTGATCTCAGTAAAGTCTTTGTCACTGCATATGGCAGATGTCAAAGATCTTTGAACTGGTTTCAGTCTCATATTCGTGGAAGATCACAATGTGTTAGATGGAAAAGTGTCTTTTCTGATGAAAAACAAGTTACAATAGCAGTGCCACGGGGATCTATATGGGGCCTCTATTTTTTTTATTTTATTGGTAAAAGATTATGCAAAATGTCTGAAGCACTCAAAAAGATATATTTAAGAATCGTCTTTTTTTTTTTTTTTACACATTCTCAAAGAGTTTTAATTCACAGGAATTTTTCAAGTTCCTTGGTTTGGTCTTTGAACTAAAATTAATTGAAATCCACATCCAATTTAAAATGCTTCAAACCGGTTTTCTTTAGAGATCGCCCGATTTTTTAGAGAAAAAAAGGAAGGAGCTGGCTGTGGCAGCTGTAGCACAGGATATGGCTGCCAAACGCTATCCTAATATGCATGTAAGAAGAGAGTTAGTTGCTCCCAAGGTTCTTCAGCAATGTTCCGAACCATCAGTGGTTAATCAGATCCCTCAGCCCACTGCACGGTCATCAGTGACTACCAAGATACCCCAGCCCTCTCCCAGGTCATCAGTGCTTCCCAAGATCCCTAAGCCTTACGCTAATCCACCAGTCACTTACAAGATCCTTCAGCCCAGTCTTGTGCTGAGCAGCCGGACACTAATAATGTCCCTCAGCCTTGAACTGTACCATCAGTGGCTGGTCATGTCCCTCAGTCATCCGCTGATAGACAGGTCACTGATGAGGCCCTTGACCTCTCTCTGGATGACCTATGGTAACTTCCCATATTTCCCACGACTCAGAAAGGTCACCAGAGGCTTTCCAGGTCCTTCAGCTGTAATAGTCATAACTTTATTCCGGATTTATTTTATTTACTGTACCAAGTTTACTTTTACTAGCTACTTTCATTTTGTAACCAGTGTAGAGAACCAGTTAATAAATGGCTGCACATGTTGATAAGATGTATTGTGCTTGACATATGCAAGCCATCCTCCCTCCCCTATCACGCATAACATTACATCAGCCATCTGCTGGTTTACAAGTCAATGATCAAGCAGTGCTACGTTCTACAAGGTCACCATTGCAGCGCTAGGGTTCCTGGCTTTCCAAGTTTCCTGTCACCACCTTGGCCGTCCCCGCCAGGACCTGAGGTTAATGCCACTTCATTTAATACTGATGCACATCAGCACATGGATGACAACTCTGAAAACTCATTAAATGCTGTTGTTTATTTTGGATAAATTAATCATTATCAAAGAAAATTTGTACTCTATATTGAAATTTATGTAGATAATAATGGTTCCAATGTGATAAATTAATGATGACGGTTCCAAAACATAAGGACTTATGATCAGAACAAAGCAAAGGAGTTACAGCTAAAAAAAAAATGACGACGAGTCCATACTGTGAAAATAGTTTGTTCAAGACCTGATCAGGCAAATCATTACCAGCAGAATAATGGATGACGTTGAAATGAACAGACCTATGGAGTTGAAATATGAAGAAGATCGTCGGATGGATTGCTTACCATCTGGCACTAGTTCAACGACCATCAACAAGAAATATTGTAGCTTCTCAATTCTCGAGATTTGAAAATCTAATGATTGATTGATTGTATATTGTTAAAGGAGAAGTTTTCACTCATAGAGAGACGTCACTGTATGCCGGTGAAGGGCTTCGAAATTCGATCCATACTTTGCACTTAGGGCCATTGAGCAGATTTTCCAGGTATTTCCGGGTTCTTTATCGTGCCTACGCCTACCGGGAAAATCAAGAGAGAATGAGTTTAGCGCGATTTCTGACCTCACTAGATTTTCCATGTTTTTCCGGGACGCCTCTACATTTTTCATAGAGGAAATCGCCAATTTCGTTGCTTTCGATGTCTGTACTTAGTATAGAGGACGTTTTGTGTTTACTGCGTGTTTTAAAAATGTAGATATTAAAATCAAGTGTGAATGGAGGCACCCCCTATGATTCAAGATTGCGAGAGGCGCTCCTTTCTTCTTTTCATATAAAGTAAACAAAATTCTTTTTGCTCTATTAGTCAGAAACCAGAAGAGCTTAAGTGTCCGTCGTCTGTAACGCTTCTCCTCCTACAGTTTTGATCTGATTTCAATTTTACTTGGCACACAAATACTACACTAAGATACATAAAAAGGACATCGGTTTTCGATTTCGATGAACGTTGTTGCCATGGTTTCTAAAAAAAGAATTTTCTGTGAAATTCCTTTCACTGTGCAACATAGCAATTCTGGCAGCCTATGAACTTTACACAGTTCCATTCCCCCTCCTGGTTATTTCATTTGAATGAATCTCCAGATTAAATCAGAAGGACTTAACAGAGATAGTGTTGGCAGAAGACGGAACCTTTATGAAAAGTGAAGAGGCACTGGCACGTCAGCATTTTTTTATGCTGGGCTTTTTATAGGTAAATTTCCTTTCTAATTGGATTCCAAGGTAATGTTTTTTAATGCTGACTGTTAGTAGTTATTCTTCTATCCATGTTTTTATAGGACTGAGCGCCATCCAAGGAGGGCCATTTTTTATCAACTAATATCTGTCCTTGACCTCCCAGACTCTGAAGAGAAAAAACAGTTTTGTTAACGGGTTAAGGAGAGTTGGTGTTCATCAGGTGAATTTTTGATAATATTTTATTAATTCCTTTAAAAGTGTGTGTGTGTGTCCAAATTATAAGACAACATTTATCTTTGTGGCATTTACGAGTTGTATATATATATATGGTTTACATGTTTACATTTACCAACAGAAAGAGGAGAGATATATTTGGACAATCTAAACCATGTTTATACATTAAAAGAAGCCGCAATTAAAATTTCTATTTTATTCGACTATCTTATATACGTGCATTTAAACAAATATATCACAGGTTGAACTTCAGATATACCAATAAATATCTTTTCAATGTTGCAGATGATAACAAAAAAGGGAACGATTAAGTACCTTTTTATGCCGTCCTCCACAGACTCTATGACGGTGAACAAGTTCTTACACCTGATGAATGTGGAATTTAGCGAAGAAGGCACAAACAGGCGAGTAAGGGAGGAAGCAGCATTTAAGTCCTTCCTCCGCTATTTGCTAGAAGCTTATGGTGAGTTTAAAGGATGTATTCACTTTAACAAAAGAATTGACCTATAGGAGAAAACAATTTCCCGGAGAAAATGACATTTAAAAGTAAATCTTAATTTGTTGTTTTTTACCGTATACATGTGTAAATTTTTCAAATTTATAATTTATACCTAATATTTATTATTTACAACTTTACAATAAACCTCCAAAGTTGGCCAAAACACCATTTTGTCCGTTAAAGCGTTGATTTTTGCATGTATTTTGGCCTAGAAGTCCTTCAGGGCAGGCCTGCCCCTAAATAAAACTGTGATATTTTGATAGGTTGGGATGTAAAGAATAATTTAAGATAGGATTTTTTTAGGGGCACCCCTGCCCTAGCGTTAAAATTCACAAAAAACCTACAAAAAAGAAGGAAACCTGATTTTCATAATCGGCTTAAAATTTATACCCTACAATATTATAGTCAGATTAGCTCAGTTGATATGTCTGCTGACTTTTACACTATCGATACTTTCTTTTTAAAGTCGGGGGTTCGAATCCACCTGGTACCATTCTTTTAAAGTTTTAATTTTTCGCCTTTTCAAAGACTATTTTAATTTTTTAGAGACTTGTGCATTTTCTTTCAATTATCGATCCTTTCTGCATGCCCATTCTTCATATAAGAACGCTAAAGAGAGATCAGATCGTAAAATCCAATGTAAAGTTTTCAGTCAGGCGGAACAATATATGCACACTTTCTCCGAGGATAAGAATAGCTCACTTTGTGTTACTCGATACAGGTATTCTTGGCAGCATTGAGCTGCGAATAATTCCTTAGAATTTAATCACATTGACTTGGCTACATATATCAGTAACTGATTTCCTTGGATTTCATTGAGGCCTATATAATTTGCACACATTAATGGTATGTTTTATTATATCCACGGATAAATAGCCTAGACATAATGAATAGAATTTTAGAGACAGTAGACATTACCATTAGATGTATGCACAATGAGGAATAAAGAAAACTATCAATTATTACATTTGGAGATGCATGTAACAAACTCAGAAAATCAATGAAAGGGTTCCTCCTATATCAACTCACTGAAATAAAGATTTAGGAAAAAACAAACTGTTATATGTATTCAGCCTAATGTCATAAATCAGAACGGAAATCGACAAGCTTTTTGTAGAGAATAAAACCAAGCCCGGTCCTATAGGTCATATCCCTATTTATAATGAAGTGATCCTTTATAAGCAGTTTTTTAGGGTGTGTGTAGAGAAAGAAATCCAATGCCGTTATGTAATATAATGGGAAAAGCACATTTCATTTACCAGATGCAATAATAGTAATGAACTTGCAGCGAAAGCTGATCAGAACTTTGGGTGCATAATGTATAAATCAGGTTGACAAGCATGTATATTCATTGCAGAAGAACGTCAATATGTTTGAGATTTTATTGGATGTTTGTGGCTTAGTGGAGAAAAAAATTCATTGCTTCATAATTTACGTAAAATTATTAGCTCACCTGAGCTGAAAGCTCCCTAGGCTAGTTTTTACTAAACTTGCCACAAAAGCATCCTTGGGTAAAGGGGACTCAAGTTTGTTCAAATGATGTGGCACGCCCACTTTAGAGGGGAGATAATTAAGAAATAGTTAAAATTTGGTGGTATCTTTTAAAAATCCACTGGGCCAAAAGAGTTGAAATTTCAGTCACACTTTCCTCACGTAGTTTAGATTCAAGTTTGTTCAATTATGACCCGGGGGGGGGGGGGGGTAGGGGGTCGCAATGGGGAATCAAAGTTTTACATAGGAATATATAGGAAAGAAAATCTTGAAAAGTCTTCTTCCTAAGAACATGATAAGTCATAATAATTCAAAAGCATCCTCAGGTGGTGTAGATTCAAATTCAGATCATGTCCGTAGGGATAGGGCAAGGCCTCAATAGAAGATCAAATGTCTGGACCACTTTCATATTTAAAACTTTTCAATACTGCTTTTTCCTTGCCAAAGTGGTCAGATAAACGATGTGGCCGATGAGCCTCTTGTTCATAATTCTTTAAGGGTAATAATCACTAGCAATTTAAACGGCATTGGAGCTTCTGCAGACCTGCCTACCCTTCCGCTTTTGGCGTAATTCTTCCGCTTTTTACCACTAAATTACGCTATTACGCCACTTACAATAATTTTACGCCTTTTGTATTTTAGTCTAAAATCCATTATGGACATCTAAATTTAGAGTCAAAGTACAACCCGCTGAAATGAATGAGAAGTTTTTAGTAAAACGAATTGATAGAGTACCAGTTCGAGAACGTATACGTAATATACCTAGTTCGGTAGTTATATGTACTCGTAAACTAGTATAGCGAAGATTCGGAAGAAAACGAGAAGGCACTACTTACGTTTACTAAAAATTATATTGTGATAAGTACAGCCATTTCTACGGTCAATTTAGTCTATTTATAACATTGCTTAGAACAAGATAAAGAAATGGGAGTGTTAAAAAGATGAAATACAGTGTTATTATGTACGATTTGTATAGACATGAAAACGCAAACCTTCAATAAATTAAAGTGATTTGATACAAATTGACCAAATGCTTCATTAAGGGTGTGTGGTTGATTTGAGTTTAATATAGGCTACTGGTATTTTACAACACTTTTTTGCCAATAGATGAATCGAAAAAGAAAAGTTAATGCAAGCTATGTTTAGTTGTTTTGAAAGAAAATAACGTATTGTAGTAAAACAACAAAATAGGAAAACATGATTGATTACGCTTTTATCTCTGAAATTCCGCCAAAAATTTTCTGAAATTACACCCTTGCAAGGAAAAGGGTAGGCAGGTCTGCTTCTGCTTTGATCTGGGACTGATGCAATTAATCACTGTAACCACTTTTGGAATTCTTCGCTAGCTACAGCTATGGATATTATCAATTGCAAGGTCACATCAAATAAACCGCCCTCTGTGCTTATTACCAATTATAACCCTGCAGTCAAAAAAACTCGGGAAAATAAAATTATCAAAAAAGATGAGCATTGTTCTGTAATTTTCCCGGTATTCTTTATAATTGGATATAAGCGACATAGAAACCTGAACGAGTATTTAAACTCGACTGGTCGGCATATCAATTAACGCATCAGACAATGGGAGTAAGTGAGCAGTGAACACAAACAGTATATAAAACATTCTGCTTACAACTTTTAGAATTCTTCGCTTAAGTTTACTTCCGGTTTCAGTTTGGAAACAAAAGAAAATTTGTGCATGAAAATTAAGTTATTGTGAGACAATATTCATACCCAAGATCCATGGCAAGGTACGTGAAGAAGTTGCGTGTATTTATACCCCCGCTCCGACGGAGAGGGGGTATACTGTTTTACCCTTGTGTGTCTGTCTGTCTGTCTGTCTGTCTGGGTTTACGCGAGCTACATTGTGGGGATGAATACAAGTTCAAACATACATTGTGGGGATAATTGGAATTGTTGGGATATCCCCACAAGGCGGGGTGTTTTTAAATGAATTGTGGGGATGATTGTTCTTCAGTGCCAAAGACATCCCCGGAGTGAATTGTCCGATGTCCATAGTCAACTTTGTCTATAATGAAAAATGTCTGTAGTACAAGAGTTACTCCCCCCTTGACCGTGAAATACCTGATTTCGGATTTTTTCATTGTCATCATCGGAGAACCTCTAGACGTTAGGTAACCCTGCATTTTCCGTCGTACGACGTATTTTTTGCGCATGCTTATTTTGATGAGGCATGGCATGGTGGATCAAACCGTCAAACACAGAAGGTGAGTGTGATGTTAGAAAAGATAAAAAAACACCTTATTTAGACTTTGAGTTTATATACATTGATAACCATCTGATATTCTTACGAAGCTTAGACATTTGTTATAGCATATAAGGCTGTTCAAAATTAATTCTACGTTTAACGTCACATCGAAAGTTTAAAACCTACGAGTGAGGGAGGAAAAAAATAAACAAAATTTTCAAACAATTGTGAATTTATTCAAATTAACCTATTCATTACATTAAAACATTACAATTAAGTAATAAGAGCATTTAATTGATATTACACCTAAGATTAATTTCCCTAGCATAGTTTTTCCTTAGTATGTAAATCAGTTTGAGTCCTATTGTTAACAAGCAATGCAGTCTAAGACTGAATGTGCAGGAAAGTGTTTTTTTAACTAGGCCTCAGTTGTCCTTTGGATTTATATTGCCACACGTCCATGGTACCCTGGAGGCAAATGCTTCTTCTTGTGGGAATAGTTGATCAATATCTACAATTAAAATTATTGATGATAATATTTAAAATTGTTCATGTTGAAATATCTGAAATTGAATTATGTCATATTTTTTCTTAGTATTAGATCAACTAGCATTACGTTTTGAAAGTGTGAAAACTAATATCTGGACAATATTGATAGCTGTTAGATTATCTTTAATACCTTGAATTCCACACAAAAGACAGGATTCTTCACGTCTTGGAATACCCCAACTTCTTTCCATACTCTCCTTCACTTGAAAGGCCCTATCTTCAGCAAGCTTCTCCCTGCTCAAATGGTTATGACAAGTATCTTTTCCAAAAAAATGTAGCTATTTGTAGGTACATGAATTGTGAAGAAATCAATTACTTCACTCATCACTGTTCCTTTCGATTTTTACAGAAATACTTATTATAGGAAAAATATATAAATAAGATTTGAATGATGCTTTTCACTGTATATAAATCTTGGTTTTTGACACACTTTCCACTCGGCAAAAAAGTTTTTGATTCTCTCCAAAATACAATGAAAAGTTCAGCTAAATAAAATCACGAACTGAGAGTCTGTCACTGTCAGTTTGAACATGTGATTCGAAGACTGACAAAAAAAATCAACAAACTACACTTTGTCATTAACTTCAATCATAAAATCATCAATTTTTTACTTACATTTATGGTCCCGAACTCTTTAATTCACTAGTTTTCTTTAATAAGACACCAACTGCCTTGATCAAAGCACATTTTCTGTCACTACGGGAAGCAGAATTCAGTCCCTTATTGCAGAACCAAACCGGAACAGACATACGGAATTCCGAATTGTTTGTTTTTTTTTTTTTCAAAGACGAATTTCTCATAAACCTACTTCATAAACGGATATCCTCCTTCATTACCAATTTGCCACATACTAGGGCAACAGAAATGTAGAAATCTTGATGGAAAAATCATCAACAATGCCTGAATCTAAGTTAACAACAAATATCTGTTTCAAAATTCAGGTCAAGTTTTCTCTTTCGTAAAGATAGAATTTGCGGTATTGAAACAAAAAAGTCATAGTTTAGGGTAAATAATACATTTACGACATTCCTTAATGCTTAAAATTCTTCTCCAAAGCTCATAAGAATTTTTCATAAATCATCTCTTTTTTAATTTCTCAATTAAGTCTGATATAAACAAGAGGCCCATGGGCCACATCGCTCACATGAGTATCATTGACCATGCTGTTCTGAAACAGAGTTGCCTATGTTATACATATTGTGACCCACACCCTAACCCACGGGTCATAATTTGAACAATTCAAAATCTAAACTACCCCAGTATGCTTTCACATAAGTTCAATATCGCAAGGGCATACCCAAGTTGAAATAAAAAAATAATAAGTTACCATTTCTTTCTGCATACTTTGTACTTTCTGAACGGAATTTTCAATTCTCTGACATTATACTTAACGTCAGATTTTCTCTTAACAATCTATTGCACCATTTTTGAAATGTTTT
>NW_026927810.1:0-31746 GCF_032062105.1 Saccostrea cuccullata
ATGATGTTTAAATAAATATATTCTTTATCTTCATCATATTGTTTGTGTTTTGTTTATATGTTATAGCTTATTTGAAATAATTTATGAGAGGGTAAGAACAAATCGTTTGCGTAAAAAGCGGTGAAATATCTTACTAAATTGGGAACATTGACCATAGGCACAATATCACTCATCAGCCAAATTATATTCATAATGTAAAATAATACTCAACATTTTCAGACAAAGGCCAGTAATTCAGTATTTTGTTACAAATTGTGTACAAAAATATCATCCTTCCTCCTTTTTAACAGGAAAACCAGCACACTAATAATATTCAGATAATAGTAATGTAATAATTTTACATGCATTTTATACATTCTAATATAAATGTTCAAAATTTCTACATCAATGATTTAGGACAGATAAATGCAAATACAAATAACATCAATATCATATCTTAAAATGTCCAGCAACACCTCTTTTAAAATTGCATTTAATTTTTATCTCAAATGTAAACATTCAGTAAAGATACATTAATTCATATCTAAAACAATTTCATTAATTCTTGTTTTGTTAACATAAGTATTCATCGGTTAGAGAATAATGTATATCTTAAGCATATGTTGTATTTGATGAGAATAAAGTTCAAAAATTACTTCATTTATTGAAACGTCTGATCGTGATTCTTTTGAACATCAAGCAGTTCGTGTATTTCACTGCATCCTGAAAGAATCTGTATATTATTGTGCAACCGTTAAAAACGCGGGTATGTTAAGGAAGTATATAAATTATTTCTCGGGAAATTTAGGCTTTTTAAAGAATATTAATCTAAATAATTTATTAAAATCGCTGATAAACGTAAACTATTATCAACTATTGTATAAATATTAAAGAGTTTCTAACGCAAAGACTTGCACCACCAAGGCATCACGTGACTTCTATTGATAGCCAAATGTTCCTTCATAGAAAAAGGCTTACAGAAGAACAATATCCCGGAGTTAAATAATTTCTTTGAGTAAATAATATAGTCGAAAAACATCTACTTTGCCTGAAGAGTGCTGCTAAAATCCCACTGTCCTGTCGGTAAAATAATTATTCCCCACATTTGCAAGAAACCTTACCAATGTTTTGAATTTTATACATATTTTTCGTAAAACCATGATTAACTAGGGATTCTAGCAGCACTCTCCAAGTATTTTAGAAAGCAAATTTCCTATCTGTATAAATTTTATATATTGAAATATCAGCTTATTGATGTTCTGTTGCGTTATTTTTGTCACGAGTGACAGAGGAAAGGCCGACCGGGATACGAATATAGCTGACTGTCTTCGAAAGAGAATATTATCAATGAAAATAAATTAGCATATCTGTTTAATTAACTGAACTCCATATGCATTTCACATAAAATTCTCTATATTTGCTTTTAACTCCATTTATGGTATCTTTGCACATATATCAGCCAAATTCTCTTTACACGACATGATAAAAGCTGGAACACAAATTGACCCAAGAGAGGAAGGCTACAGCTAATTTCTATGAAATTAAAATCCATTGATGAGCAACTACAAGGTACTACAGTTTATGGAAACATTAAGATTGTCGTGCATTTTGCAAGGGGACGCACCATTCACAGGGATGTATAAGATATCAAAAACACAATGACCGCATGAAAATTGTCAAAACAAAACAATTTGTACTAAAACTGATTAGGCAGCTTGTTCACAATATTAGTCAATAATAATATAAAAAAAAATTATTTTCTTTTTTTCTACACTACACAAATATGTATAAGGTATCCAGGAAGGATAAGATTCTGATTTTTTTTTTTTGGGGGGGGGGGGGACACAACTAAATGATGATTGAATGGAAACGTTTTTATAATTGTTTTTTTTTTTTTAAGATAGAAAAAACATCAAACTCTTGGGGAAAGTTGAATATAATAGAAATAAATCTTTTTTTCACGATAGGTATTATATTACAATCAATGGTTACCATTCATTAGAATTAAACTTTGATGAAAACAATTCATCTGATAGCTAGGGCTGTATCAATATATCGATATATCGATACGTATCAATATTCAAGAAAAATATTGTATCGAAAAATTACTTCCAATACGTATCGGACAAGCAGTTCTTCTTCTAATTCTGCTAAAAAGATGGGAATTTTAATCAGCAAAGATTATATTTCACTTTTTTGCATTAAAACTGATCAATTATTATAGATTAATAAAAGAAATAACACAGTTTTTATAGTTACATGTATTATAAAATACATAACAATTTTATTTGAACATGTTGATTTTACAGTCATTAAAAGTTTCGATTGGAAGTGTTTTATTTACGGACTATGGGATAAGAACTTTGAAATGGGTAATAAAACACCAATTTTTTTTTATGAAATCCATGATTTAAATGATTAATAAGCCTTTTTTGATGGACTTGTTTTAGAATCCAATATATCGCATATCGCTTTAAAAAATATTGTATCGTATCGTATCGAAATTTTTTGCTCAATACACAGCCCTACTGATAGCGTCTACGCATATACCAGATCAGACCCATCTGTGAGAGAAATTCCATTTTGAAATTTTAATAACAGAGGGAAAGACAAACAGATTATCGGACGACAGGCATATGCTCTGGTAATCTTGACTAATAAATTTAAAATGGCGTCGCCTTACTTTTAAGATTCTTCTGATAGAAAAAGGTCTTCTGTTTAACAGCAAACGATTAAAGAAACAATGTTGGCCCGCTCGGTGCAGTGGCTAGAGCGTGTTCTAGGATCGAGGAGTAAGAAGTTGGTGTCTACATGGCGAGTTTTGGATGAGATCTGTAAATCGAAGTCAGGTGTCTCAGTAGAGTGTGAAAATTAGCGACGTCAATCAACCAAACATGTGAGAGATTTATTAGGACCCGACACTCCAAACCACACTTATAGTAGATATGTTGTTTTTTTTTGTTTTTTTGTTTGTTTTTTTTTTTTTTTTACATAAAGCAGATTAATTTGATTTGAATTATGCAAGTAGTTGTAGAGTGTTTTGGCTATTAAGAAGCCTTATCAGGGGTCACAGATATAAATCATGGTGTTCAACGTTCATTTTTAGGTGAGACACGGAGAAGATCTCTTACTCTAAGATAACTAGTCCTGGGAACAGGTCTACACTTGCAGACCCCCACCGGCAACTGTTTGCGTCTCCATATTAGCAAACAATTCTAGAATTGACGTTTGATAAAAAAAAACATAATAATAACGATAATAATAATAATTTTGCGTACATGTCATAATAATAATAATAATAAACAAAGGATGCATTGTAGTTAATACGTTTACTTGACCACAATGTTTTGCTGTGGGAAAATTTTTTATTGCTTTCCAGTCCTTCTGAGAAATAGATATCCCTTTTCAATTTACTAAAAATAGGAAAAGAAAACCAAAGCAAAGATATAAAACAAGATAAAATCAATGAAAAATAGTATTTGCATGGTTTGCGCAATATATTAGGGACTTTTTGTCGTACATCTAGGATCCTGTTTATTGCTTTCTTGCTAAATCATCAACACATGTATTTAAAAGGGAAGCACAAATATTTTTAGGGTGCTCTTTTCACCATCATTTGAAGAACGAACACTCAGTTTATATTTCCGTTAGGACCCGTGAGGAGGCCTAGGGCTATATGATATCCATTATACCACAACCCCACCTCCTTCTTCCGTGTCTTTAGCACAGGATAGTAATGATTTGTCCTAATCCTTGTCTATTGTTGATAACTTCATTCCATTCAGATTCAAGCCAGGTATAATGCATGTCATTGCGTTTGTCACCTTCAGCATACACGTAGATCAATTATCATCCATCTAACACAGGTATTTTAAATATATTCAATAAGCAATTTTCAATAAGAAAAGGGGAAAGAAAGTAAGTATACTTCATTAGGAAAAAAAATCAATATGAAATATTCGTAATGACAAGCATTATATCCCGACATTCATTTGATTATTTGCAGCATTTATAACTTCTGCATTAAGATTAGGTCACCTGCATCTACAAAACAAGGTCATTGGAACTGCTATGTCTGTAACATATAGGGCTGTATCAATATATCGATATATCGATACGTATCAATATTCAAGAAAAATATTGTATCGAAAAATTACTTCCAATACGTATCGGACAAGAAGTTTTTTTAGTAATTCAGCTAAAAAGATGGGAATTTTAATCAGCAAAGATTATATTTCACTTTTTTGCATTAAAACTGATCAATTATTATAGATTAATAAAAGAAATAACACAGTTTTTATAGTTACAGTCCCTGAAACGTTCTACTTTCCCACCTGAACGGTGAGCGAACGCTGAACGAACGGTGAACGAACGGTGAACGAACGCAGAGCGAACGGTGAACGAACGGTGTGTGAACGCTGAACGCAACTTGGTGAACGATGTGTGAACGGAGAACGGTGAGTGAACGCAGAACGCGAACGGAGCGCAAACGGTGAACGGTGAACGAACGGTGAACGCAAGATGAACGATTTATTCGGAATGCCTCAGATTTTTTCCTTGCATTTAAATTATTCTGTTATATTCTAATGTTAGATGCTAAAATATAAATAAACAATAAATTAAAAAGTGAATAAATAATTAAACATTTTTTTCTGCACATACGTTTGATGTTTTAAATCAATATTTTAATAACACGATTTTTATTGCCGTAAAACATGTGTGTTTGTTACCGAACACCTGTCGTATAAAAGATAAAATTAATTTACTAATAAAATAAATCTGCTTATTCTTTTGACTATTAAAATAATGTGGATTTCAGAAGAGAAAACTGCTATACTTACAGAATGAATTATTAGATTAAAACTAAATAATATATGTTTCGATGTCACGGCGATTCCGTGTAAAATACCGATTTTTTTAAATTAATTTATAAAGGTCTGTTGACATATTGCACCATTCACTCGTATTAAAAACTTTTATGCAATAATATTATATATTTATTAGTTATTTTTATTTTGTCTGGTTATTTTCTAAGCTAAGTTTTACATGTAAATGTATATCTGAAGACATTTCCCGACCATGATTATACTCGGACAAGATAATGGATAGAAGCATTCAAATTACTTGTAATAGATTAGAATTTCAGAACTAAATAAATAATAAATATGTTGTCATAGTTTTTATTTAACATGGCAAATGTAATAGCGATAGAAACTTGAGAGAGAGAGAGAGAGAGAGAGAGAGAGAGAGAGATTTGTTGCCTTTTTTTTCTAATATTCCAGGCAGTCAAAGTAATCATTTTTTTGATTAACAAATCCATTTGACAGTAAGCATCGCTTTTTTTCCCTTCAAGTTCAAACGATTCACTCCAAGTGCACGTGCTTGTCCTGTCAATCAAAATAATTCGACACAATGGAGGTGTTTAAATCTCGCTTCACCGAACATGCCGAAGTCAAAGAGTCACTTCGTATTCCCGAGAAGTTTTAACACTTTGTTTACATCATTTGTAAAATTGATGTTCGCTTTTCTACGGAAAAAATGAATAAATAATTGCAATACATGTATATACCTGGAAGGATTGAGTTTGAAATTGAATTTAAAACATAATCCCTGCCAAATCAAAATACCACTGTCGGCACATGTATGTATATAATGACTGTTTTGATGTTTGTATAATGAATAATTTTTTCTGTGTTACATGTTCAATACACATTGAATATTAATTGATATATACTGAAAATACTAACTAAGAATTTGATTTCGGGAGAAAGGGTGCCGGGGGTGGGGGGGGGGGGGGGGGCTGTTAAGCATGCTGAATGGCAAACGTATATTTAGTTACTTGAAGGAAGGTTTTTTTCCTTTGTAATGATACACTTTATATATGTGATGTAGAACCAAAAATTCTATTGTATTTTATTTTAAACAGTTTGTCTTTTCTAAAATTTAAAATCACACTTACAATTTAATACGCTCTACAAATATTTAATTAACTGAATATCTGTAGTACTATGCATAATTCTCAGAAATACATGTATATATAGTTCTAGCATGTTTTTGTTCATTTTTTCTTTAAAAACTTGTTAGACATATTTTTTGTGTATTCTTGTCTTGTAAATGACTTGGATTATTATTCATCTTTTAACGATTTTTGTCGTCTTTTATATTATAACGAAATGCCGCACTTTAAATATTTGTTTAAGGACATTGCCCTTATTTAAATTTAATATTTTAGCATCGTTCTACTTACATGTACGTTCTTAATGTATTTTTTCCAGGGAAAATGGATAAAGTAACAGCTATAAGTTATAATAATAGAAATATATATATCGTAGATACTTTTTGCATTGAAATAATTATTCTTCAAACACGATATCTTAGTTATTTAATTAAAAAACGTGTAAATCCTTACCATCAAAAAGATAAGTTCTTTCACTTCGGAGTTCCGAATGACAATAAAGACTGAACGATAAGTGAACGGTGAACGCAAAATGAACGCAAACTAAACGGAACGAAGAGCGAACGGTGAACGTTTTGTGAACGGTGAACGCGAGCGCACGGTAAACGGTGAACGCAAAACTGTGAACGGAGAGCGAACGGTGAACGCACGCTGAACGAACGGTGAACGCACGCTGAACGAACGGTGAACGAACGGTGAGCGAACGGAAAAATGGGAAAGTAGAACGTTTCAGGGACTGTATTACAAAATACATAACAATTTTATTTGAACATGTTGATTTTACAGTCATTAAAAGTTTCGATTGGAAGTGTTTTATTTACGGACTATGGGATAAGAACTTTGAAATGGGTAATAAAACACCAATTTTTTTTTATGAAATCCATGATTTAAATGATTAATAAGCCTTTTTTGATGGACTTGTTTTAGAATCCAATATATCGCATATCGCTTTAAAAAATATTGTATCGTATCGTATCGAAATTTTTTGCTCAATACACAGCCCTAGTAACATAGGCATGAGATTTCCCAAGAAAACAAATTCTTAGAAGTTTACTGGTGTATCTATTTTTTTTATTTACTGCTAATCATTAATTATAAATTTTTAATGTACAATGTGATCTGACATAGATTGATTTACTTCAATATGCTTCAAGTTCTTTATTATAAAAATCAAGCAAATGCACATAATATTTGTATCAACTGAGCAATAAGTTGAGGATAACAGATGGTAATAAATTTCGGATGTGCATGTACAAATGTATTGTAATTGATTGATACGAAGTTGTTTTGCTGGGCATAATCATCTGCCTCTTTTAGATGCAACTTAATATCATGAGTAAGTATTCCTGTTACGTGATTTTAGAGTATTTTATGTCACATGTTTTCGATCATCATTTAGATTATATCACACAAATTCTTAAGTAAATATTTCTAATATTTACTTAATGATATTTTGCTGGTCAGGGTATTTTTGATTTCCAATAGAATTTTCATCTGAAAAAGTAAAAATTGAACATATAACAATGACTGGTTACTCATGGCCGCCAAGGAGTAATATTTGTATTTTGTTTTGAAAATAATTTTACTGTACTTCATAGGAAATCTCTCCTAAAGACTTGGATACTATTTTTCTGAATATAAATCCTATCCTTAATCAATACTTATCTTGTAGTAATATACCCATGTTTTGTCAGATCTACCGTGTGGTGCAGTGTTACGAGTCTTTACGTTAGAGTTGTTGAGAAAGGGTTGATCCTTAGGTTGTAATTTCGAATCCTACTACGGGGCGTGGGGACAGTCTTTCGGATACGACCTTAAATCGAGGGCCTGCGTCACAGTAAATACTGACACAAAAAGATTCCTTATTGCTTAATGGCCTTGAATGTTGAGTATGGGTCCAAACTTTGCTGCCCCACCACCTGCAAGTGGTGGCGTCTCAAAATGAAAGGAAAATTCACAAAAGGGACATAAAACAAAACAAACGAATTATATCAGTCCTTTGCCTTTCGCTAAAAGTTTCTCTCACATTCGAACAGTATTTACTTTATTACCTCTAACTTAGTTGCTTACCTATCTTTTCCATTTGATCACAATGCGTGTTAACTACCAACTTGTTAGCTAAAATATTGCTTCATTTAAGCAATTGAATAAAGAAATAGTACGCCTATATTAGATTAAACCTTTTTAATTATCTTTTTTTGTTTTATCAAATATTGAAAAAATAGCAAGAACAGATCAAAACAAACTGTTCATTTCTTTGTTATTTTCGAATGCTTCGATAAAAATGAAAAGGAAAAAAATTATAGAAAAAAGGAAAACTATGGCTTATGGAATAATTCATTTGAAAGATTTTGATTGCATTCTTTAAAGTATTCAGACGTCGGTGGTCATTTTCAGATTTTCTAAGTTATATCAAAGAAACATTCTGTAACATCGGAACTCATTTTCCCAAAAAGAAGCATTGAAATGAAAGACAATGCTGACCATATCATTCACACAGAAAAAAATAATGAATTTTAAGTTTTACTTAAAATATTTTATGAACATTGGAGTGCTCTGCGTGTAAGAGTTATCGCGCTTGCATTATCGTTAGAAAGTTTTTGGCATTTCCAAATTAGGAGAGGCAGATGCAAGCGATTCTTGGAAATGGGAACATTTAGTAAACGCCCAATGAAAATCGTGCGCGGTGAAAAAATCTGGACCTGGTCGTCAATTTCCAGTTTCTTTTAGGACGCCGTGAAAAGTACATGTGTGTTGGAAAGCTTCAAATTATTTTAAGCCGCCTCCACCCCGCCACCTTTTCCTTTTTTAGGACGTTTAATTCGGTCTATTTCTTCTTTTCTTGGTGTTTAATGTGTTTTACGTTGTTTTCGGTTTCAGACAATAAGAATTACGCCATATATTATGTAATCACGGTTTACATATTAATCATATTCATAATTCGGTTTCATTCTAATGTGAATTTTTGATACAGATAATAAGTTGTTTATTAATAATTTTATGGATTTTATGATTAGTTATTACATAATCAATTACAAGTATTTTCTATAATTAAAGTCACATTAGTGGCAAATTGCAACATACCTAAATGTCTTGTTGTTTATGAGAATGGAGAGTGAAGGCGGTTTCTTGAAATTCTGCGATAGCACATTAACTGTGAGTTGGGTTCACGACAGTACACAAAAATGTCAATGAACGAGAAGTTCCACAAATTAGTTATTAATTAAAAATGAATTTGCATTGGCAACTGTACATAAATATGTTTATAAAGGGGGAGAAGTAAGTAAATAAATTATTTTACAGCAATTATCGATGATATATAGAAATAGTAATCCATCTTCTACTGTAGCCTATATTTAACGTAATACTGATTGTATGTTATTTTACATACCATTCGAGAATTTTTCAAGTCATATTTAACGGAAGAAAATATTGCTCAAACGTTTGTTTGTTTCTTTAACTTCAATATCAGAGAAATATACATTTTATATTTCCTCATATTTCAAGTTGAAGTCCACACCTTGTATATCTTACAAACATTTATCGATTATTGTTACCGAAATTTCAGGAATAAAGTTAAAATTTGTGAAAGTGCAAGGATGTGTCAATCAAACCCGCCAAAAATTTAAAGTTTTAATAGCTCTTCAATAAAGTAAGATTTTTAATTTATTTTTGTGTGAAATGCGATAAAAATATACATGTCGTCATATTATACAGGAAATATTAACTTCAAATCTGTGTCCAAACAAATTCAAATTTAAACAAAATATTAAAGTATTCTCAAAGTATTTCTTGAGTATTTTTATCCTTTTTTTTATTTCTCCTGATTGGTAAAATTCATGAAAAGAATACAAAATAGCAAGAAACAGTAAATGAAAATAGAACGCAAGCTGTACCAACTTAGCGAGTCCTCACAATAATATGCAGTAGAAGTTGATATTGCCCAAGCTTGACATATATAGTTCACGAGAGGTTTGTTTTCTTTCACTAAAGTGTTAATTTTACTTACAAACTTTAAAGATACCATTCGAAACAGCAACATATTGAATACCTTACAATGAATAAAATCGCTATATTTTTAACAGAGACCACATAACCATTCTACGGTTTATACGGAAATTCGGATTACTAAGTGTTAAACTTCGAATTCCCACTTGGCCAAGTCGTACTGTAACGACACGTCAAGAGAACTGCTACGTAAGAATTACTCACTATGTTGGAAAGGACCTCACTGCATGTGCAGCTGAACAGCACACATCGAAAATTTTTGGAGAACTTTTCACTGACCAGACGGGACAGAACACATTGGAGGAGTTGGAAATGTGTTTAAGAAGACGTTATGCTTAAATTTTCAGTGGGACCCAAAGAAATATTTGGTCATAGTTTTCCCTCTTGGGTTTCTCATTAAGCTTTGCATGACTCAAACAAGTTGATAAAAAACAAGAAACATATCTTCCAATTTAAATTTAGCATAAATATTGTGCTTTTATCGTGGAAATTATACAGGAAAGAAACATACGTGCAGTAGTCATTATAGATATGGAGCCAAAATTTAACAAAGACTAAAGGAGCTTCAATATTCCACACTTAAAACTCTTTTTGTCAAGTAAAATGATGCTAGCGTAATACAGTGTCACGAAGGTCACATTGACCTCAAAGTTTAAAAAAAGTCTGATATGTTGAGACGAGGTTAGAAAATAAAATTATTGATTTCTAAAACAAAATTTTAATCTATAGTGCGGTTTCTTTTTAATTCAGAAGCATCATGACAAATACAAAAAGGATGAGAATTTTTTTTCACTTAATCCTTTTTACAAGTAACACTTAAAATTTGTAATTGCGCAATATTGATACATAATTAATAACAATTTTTTGAATAAATTTAATATATTGAATACATTAATGACTCGATTTCCGATCAATGATATTCATGTAATGAAAAAAGGTAAATGCAAAATATCCTATTTCATACTAGTGTAATATAAAAACTTTCCCGACAATTACTTGTAATCTTTTTAATTAGGAATAAAACCGAATGACTTAAGATGAGTCTTTTAAAAATCAGTTTACATGGTAAAATTAAAAACTGCCGCTGTCCATGTCCAAGATTGAGATTGGATACTGTTTAAACTTTTATTGATTTCATTCGACAATTTGGGACACCTTATATTAGATTGAGATATTTATGTGATCTTTATAAGAATTGAGATTCAAATTCAAATAAAATTTGATATTTTTTTCAAAGAAAATTAATTAACTGTTTCTTAATCTTATTAATATGGATCACAATTTACACCAACACCAACGCAGATTTAGGAAGCACGTATTTATCATGATTATTATTAATGAAAATCAGAGAATAATCTGCCGTAAATTACAAAGTAGTGTTTGCCTATTTTGTTTCATCCAATAGAATCATATATTAGGAAGTGTTCAAATTAAAAAAAAGGTAATTCGCAAAGCTTCACGAAGCTTCTTTTCTGGGAACTTGCCTGTAATTTTAATAACATGTACAATTACTGACACAGGGTGATTTATTTTTACATGATGCAAACGTCTTTATTCAAAATCCAGGCATATGCATATACAGGTAATTGATATTAACTGAGCAATGAGTGAATAATAAAACGTGTCAGTAAAATTCCGATATTTAATTGTTCTAAAATTTGTATGGTTGAAATGTCTATTAAGTTGTTTTGCTATGTATATATAATCAGCTGCCTCTATTTGATGTTATTTAATATGATGAGTGAATATTGTTAAGATGTACATAATACTTCCGTAATTTTAGAATATAGAATGCAGGTGTTTTCGATCCTCAATTGAATTGTCTCCAGTAAATTGTTAAGTCAATTCTAATTGTTTAAACAAGATAAAATGCTTGTCAGGGTTTTTTCTATAGGACTCATCTATATAAGTAAAGACTCAACAATGCAAAGTAACTGGTGGACCCTTGCTGCCAAAAGGTAATATTTATTTTTAAAAATATTTATCTTGTTTACAGATCCGATTTTTACTTTGCTGCGTATAAATTCTCCTGAAAGAAAGCAGGTTATTTTCTGAATCTTCACACTATTCTCCATCGACTCTTTTTTATAGAAGGTGCATATATTTAGCTGCAGAACTAACGCGTTATTGTTTTAATTTAAGTATTTAACCATAATGTTACAAATCTCTTAATACATATGTAAGACTCCAAAGTCCGATGGTGACGCCAAAGTGCGATGGTCTGCGCCAAATCCCGATTGTTTGTTGTCGGTAAGGACGCCAAAGTCCGATGGTCACGCCAAAGTTTGATGGCTCGTTTCCAATGAAACATATTGCGCTAAAAGTTCGATGGTCTGACACGCCAAAGCCCGATGGTGCGGAGAAACAATTTATGTTTATGACGTCACAATAATTCGACGTCAATCACTGATGCCGTTGTCCTGCATTCAAGAGCCAAAATTTCTGAATTCGTCCTCGCATACAATTTTACTGATTTTGCTTATTGCTTGCACATTCCAGAGATATTAGGATTATAGTTCTCGCACACCACTCGACTGATAAGGTTTAGTCCTTGCTTTGCGCTAAGTCGAGAGATTTAGGGTTAGTTCTCGAACACTAGTCGAGTGATTACGGTTAGTCTTGCATCCAACCAAGACATCTAGGTTATAGCTGTTACACTATTTTCGAACGATTAGGGTTAGTTTTGCGCCTATGTGAAAGATTAGGGTTAATTTTGGCATAATTATACTTTTTTATTTAAAGCCTTGGCCTGGTAAGGCATTGAGGTTTGACCCAGTAGTTGTATGACGTCATAAACGTAAATTGTTTTCTGAACCATCGGACTTTGGCGTGTCAGACCATCGGGGATTGGCGCAGATCATCGGACTTTGGAGTGACCGTCGGACTTTGGAGTTCCATCGCACTTTGGATTCCTACACATTTATGACGCATTTTATGATGCAAGATATCTGTTGGGGATATATTCATTATTTGTCAATGTAATACTTTTCTTTCACCAATTTTTGACATATTAATACCATCCTGTATATTTTAGCCACCTCCTTACCCTTATAATCGTCTATACAGACCAGTAAACTAGCCTCTTCAGAATTGTTTAGAATTTTCTACCATCCGACAAAAAATCTAAACAAGCGATTTTATTGGTCTTTAGTGAAAGAGAAGACTATAAAGGGAACGAGGTGGAAAAAAAGGTTGGTCTTTAAATATGTCTAGAATAATGAGTGAAAAGTATGTGGTTGACCAAGGCCGGAAAGAGACAAAATTAAATAGATCCCCTACAGTGTGCAAAAACTCATGCAGCATATTTGCATTATGGGATCTGTGGAATTATGGTAAAAAATTAAAATATAAAAATTATACTATATTATTCTATAAAAAAAATTTTCTGGTTCTTTGCCTTTTGCTAAATCTTTACCTGTTAACACTCACATTTTCTAAGTGTTTACTTCAAAACCTCTTAGTAAGTAAATTCTTCATTTTCTTACCTATCTTCATTTGTTCCAATTTATTAACCAAAGTAATTAAAGAGTTATGTAATTAAAAAAAAAAGTGCTAACCTTAAATCAAAGCAAGACAATAGATTTGTGTTTCGTTACACATCTTGTTTGATTTAAAATTTATTGATTACGAAATTCAATAATAAAAAAAAACAGCATAACAAAACTTGATTATTCGATTTTGTCTGCGTATCAAATAATAACTTAACCGCGTAAACTGGCCTTTAACACTATATTTTCATCGTAATTTGTGTTTCAGATCTCTATCCTATAGTTCGAAATCATGCAGATAATTCGTTTATTGCTGTTTGTGTTTTTGTTGGTCTTGATCGCCGACCTTCAAGCTGACGTAGGAGATGATGTTAAAGAGGTATCAGAGGCTGTAAAAACCGGGATTGAAGCAACCAATGCTATCACCGAAATAGTGGCTGGTGTCAAGGTCCTAGCTAAATTCACAAAAATAATGGGTTCAATAGCTCCCTTTTTGGCGGCAATTGGACCACTTATGGATATCATTACCCTGTTCCTTCCGAAACAAGAAGATCCAACTTTAACATTTTTAAAAGAACAATTTTCAAGAGTAGATTCGAATTTCAGAAATATGGAGAGACTTTTCGGCGAAGTTACAAATCTAATTAAATCTAAAGCCATCAAGTCGCAGTTTTCAGGAATTGAACAAAATGTCAACGCTTTGTCATATAGACTACATATGTTAATGAAAGCTCCAAAAGATGCTGTAAAAGGACAAAAATTGCGTTTTATCACGGCATTCAAGGTCAGTTATCAAAGTGCAGCCAAAAAAATATATAATGGCATCATGACCAAACAATCTTTTACGGACAATATTCCAAATGAAGCAATGGCATATACAAATAACGATCGCAAGAAAATGCAAAAGGTAATGGCTGGATGTGTTGGACTTCTCGTGACAGCTGTGAAAGTTAATTTAGCCTTCTTGCAGCTCACGAATAGAAAAGCCAGCTACAGAATGGAAAAAACAGAATGGGAAAAAAACATTAAGGCAGTTTTACAGAAAGTGAAAGATGTGGATAAGCAAGTCACTGATGCATGGGAAGATCAAAAGATGAAAGATTTGGAAGGCCTCTCGGCACAGTACAAAGACGACAGCCACACACGATTTGCAAAACGTCTGTACAATTTTTACTCCAAAAAATACTACTGGAGGGATTGGGTAGTCATTGTGTACAACAAAATGGCCGAATCTTGGACCGGGAAGAACGGACACGTGTTTAAACTCTGCGGCGGGGACGAATATTTGGAAAAAGACGGTAGAAATGTCTTAACATCAAGCGTACCAAAGAAGAAACAGAAAATAAACAAAGGCCATTACAAAAAGAAATTAGGTAAAGTTAAAACTGAGACAGTTGTTTGGATTCATTATGCTTGGAAGGCAACGTCTGTTCTGAATCAGATTAAAAAGTTTAGCGGATCTGATGTCTGCATGCAGGCTGTCATCTCAGACCGGGAGAGTGTTCAAGTCAAAAGTGCACCAGGCCGCTTAGCTCATAAGTGGAAATACTTTTATCATATGTACGTCTTTGGATAAAATGTACTATGCATCTCAGCATTTTACCAACTAAAATATGAAGCAACAGAATAAGCTCTATTTGTTGTATTTGTAAAGATATTTTTTTGCATGGGAACAGACGTAAGGAATACATTGTACAGTTTAAACTTTTAACAATATTTAAACTTGAGAACCAGTGGTTTTAGTTGAATGAAAGCGGAAGCGGCGTAAGAATACATTGCTGAAATATCCCAAATAATACTTGTACATGGGTTTTCTCGTGGTTGATGTTGCTCTAAATTTGGTTATAAACAAAACAATTATCCTAATAATTAATCTCATTTAGATTTATTTTATCATCACAAATGCTGAATCTTAATTAAGAATAAAAAGAAAATTATATCAAGCACATAGTAAATGGATTAAACAATTCTAACATAACTACGATTGCATTAATGAAAACAAGAAGAACAACTCTAACTGATGGACAAATTTAATTGAAAGTTATTTGTATCATATCATAGACCCTTATGTAATTGCTAGTAGGATTCAAAGAAAATACAGAGCAAACCTTTCACAAAGGAAATATCATAAAAGTATTTTTCGACGAAGAGGAGGAGAAGAGGAAGGAAAATAAATTTCTTTGTGAATTAATATACAGCAATCATTGATCTATCATCTGTTTATCATAAGATTTATGCGTAGCATAACATAGCATAAAATGACAACATCGGATCAATCATTTCATAAGGTCCTAAATAAAGGGAGCCCAGTCCATATATTTCATTTGCAGACAGAAGTTGAATGATTTCAGAACAAAAATAAAATTAACTTGAGGAAACGTTTGGACTACATATTTTGTACTACCTGTACCTTAAATACAAAGCAATGCAATTTCTCAAATACATCTATCAAAAATTTTATTGAAGAAATATGGACTATACAGCATACGTTTTTGAACAAATGAATTATATAAAACACAAATAATGATACACTGAAACAAACTTCTAAGTGTTCACCTAATATTTTTAAAGAATAAATGCATACAAGAAGTAATTTCTTTAATTCCTGGTTAATGATGCATATTTCATTTCGATATCATGTAAGTATCTCGTGAGGATTTTAAGGAAGATGTCCAGGAAAACCCCAAAAATGAAAATTCAAACACAAAAAATCTCTTTGGAGTAAGACAACCACTTGCTCTTATACCACTGCAAGACATCATTTACTGTTGGATACCATGTACCCCTGAATGGAAGATTGACCGATCTGCTGCCACACCGACTGCATAGGTCTTTCAAAACTCTTTTTTTTTCTTATACATATCCGTCGGTAGCAAATCGAAAGCGACTTTCCCCCCAAGGTAAGCCCCATTTCCAACGCTATGTTCTGTATATCTTTGCAAAACATTTGTGTGTCTTACCCCCCCCCCCTCCCTCCCGGTACTGATGCCTATACTATATAGTTTCCAACAAATGCACACACACACACACACAAAATAACTACAATAATACATTTAAGAGTGAAAGAATTTTCAAAGTATGGAAAATCAAAATTGCTCACTTTTACATCCTGATGTGATCTTATCATCAAAAAGTTATCTAAAAGGTTCAATTATTTATCATACCTTAGATTTGCAAGAATATTGACCAAGCAATGCACATTTTTATCAAAGTGCGTTAATATGGTCGATATTATTAACGCACTTTGAAAAGAAATTTTATTTTTTTTAGTGCGTTGATTTGGTCCAAAATTTAACGCACTTTGAAAAAAAAATTCAAAGTTCGTTGTAACACGTACATATGTATGTCACGTTTCGAAGTAGTGCTGACACGAAAAAGATCCCCCTCCTGTTCAATGGCCCTGAGTGCCAAGTATAGGAAAAAAATTGCAGCTCCCAATCAGCAAGTGGTTGCGTCTCCATATGAGTGAAAATTTCTCAAGAGGGGCGTTAGGCAATATATTATCGATGAATCAGTTGCCTTACTTTTTGTACAGATTATGATAAATTTATAGTATACTTGATTATATTTGTTTTACTGTTAATTCAGTTGTGCTTGTTTTACTATCTCTTGTAATAATAAGTATTAAAATGTGTTGTTGAATTTAATAACTTAGAGTGGTGGATCAGATGGTGCCTGTGTCTTGTATTTATAAATGTTGAGTCATAGATACACTCTTTATATTCTTCTAGGCATCCCGTTAGTTTTTTCTTATCAATTTCTTTGTGAATGTGTTTTTTTTTTCTTTTAAATATGAGGAACCATGGATATTAAACCAATAATGAACTTTGAAAAGATCAATGAAATAAATAATAAATATTTAGGCCATTTGAGGTAACTATCAATAAGTAAAACACATTTCGTAGTATTAATAATAATAGATTCTTTTACTGGCACATTATAATGGGTTTGGTTTTCTTTTCACAATCCCTTGATAAATGAGTTAAATAAATACACATATATGCATGTAGCAGGTAAATTGAAAAAGTGTTTATACTTTGAATTGATGGGATTTAGGCTGTTTTAATATAACTCTTCCGTTAAAGGTTATTTTGATCATCCATTGAATTTTTTTTCGAACAAGCATTTTCAAAATATTTTCCTTTTACCTTTTCATTTTTATGAATAAGTATTGTTTTCCTTATTGCTTTTGATTTTTTGATTAATTCTATATTTAAAAAAAGAACAAAGAACATTTAGTTTATTTCAATAGAAAAAAAAATCGTATGTTCTGTTTTCAATTAAAAGTGTGGAGTAAGAGTATAACTAGGAAATAATTTCAGTTATTGTTTCATTCAAATGAAAATGGTTATAAAATCGACAGTTACATGTAATTGATAAATTTTGCCTAAAGGGGATGTTTATGAAAACATGGTATCCGTGACACAGAACAATTGGTTTAGTGAATACCTATTTAAGAATTTATTTTATACTTGACTAAAGCAGTTACATGTTTCATCTTCAAACAGATGTGATGGGTAAGCAATGTTTTTCAGTCACCTAGATATAACTTCCATGTATTGTTTGAGGTGATTGATTTTTTTTTCTGAAAATGAATAAACAGTTTTCCCCCTACTTTTTACTATTACATGTTAGTAACACTAGAAAATATACACATGTTGAAATTTTGTTTGCTAGCGTAAAATATTTTTGCAGACCCATTGGATCTCCCATCTGTTGTTTCGGATATCTGTGGAATGATACACTAGATGAATGCATCCGTATGTATTTCTAATTTTAAACAATTTCTCATTTTTTTTTTCAGGTAGTCAAAAATATTATTATAATGTCTCTCATGATTTAAAAGTGCACAAAAGTTAACATTGAAAATGCACAGGAGTATTTTTTTTTTTTTTACTTTATTTTCCATTTCTTAGATTGAATCTTAATGCACATGTCTTGTTGTTTGGCATAAATCTAATCCCATGTAAATTCAATTTATATGTGTTTCAATTATTTTAATTTTAATTATTAAAAGGAAAATACTCTCAGAGAAGTTTTCAGCAAATAATGTACTGTGAATTATATCTCTATTTTGATGAACAGGAATACAGGAAAATATGTATTTAGAAGAAGTTAATGATAACTTGTAATTCTTGACAGGAAATTTGATTCATTTCAATCTAGTCTCCTGGGAAATGATGTATTTCTACATGGTAAAGTGTATTTGGATTTTATTTTGGACTTTGATAATCAGTTACAAGTTGGAGAAGTCTACAGCACTGGTTTGCACAGGGTATCAATATTTTTTAACGAACATCTGACCTTAGAGTGCTGCATGTTTAATAAATTGTACAAATTTGTCTTTATCTACAATTTAAAAAAAAATAAAATAACATTCTTCTTATATAGGAGCAGTGGATTGGAATGCTGTAGCGGATTTGTTGGAATTGTTCTGAATGATACAGTTCATAACTGCACACGTTGGTTGTTTTGTGTTGCATTGTTGGTTTGTTTTTAAACAAAAAGTGTTCTATGGGAACAACATTTATAAAATATGTATATTAGTGACCTTAATGTGTGTTTGACAAAAAGTAACACTTAAATAACGGCAAATTTTTTAAGCATTGATTTGCCAACGTTTTTAGATAGGAACAAAAATATATTTCATCTTTATTGATGTTTTTCTCCGGAGATCCAGATATTTACATCAAACATAGATTGCAACATTAAATTCTTTTAACAGAGCTATATTCTCCATATCCTTGTCATTTGATATTCGAGTGTATATAGGTGTTGGGCTGTCTGTTGTACAGCTGTCCGTATGTTTGTTAATCTGTTAGACTGCTAAAAGCTTTGAACTTGAGTTTTTACCTACTTTTGGGGAAAAAAAAGTTTTGGGCTTAACTATTTAGCGGTTGGTTTTTGCTTTTTTTTTATATCATTTTTACTTTAGAAAGCCATTATACAAAAGCCTAGTTTACATAGATGAAAAAGTGCGCATAGTAGGAAGATGATTTAATTTGAAAACCAGTCACCATGCTCAAAATATGCTAGATGAGTTACGTTACAAAAATTAAAAGGTTCTATTAATATTTAGTGAAACACATAAAGATCATATGTCATCAGCTCTAATCAGAAACATATAGTTTTGAGCAATACAAATGCTGTGTGAATTACGTAATAGACAAAATTACTTTTTTCACAGTTCCATTTAAGTTGTCTTAATGAAATATTATATCTGTCAACAGATGTATGTTGGATAGTTAAAGCAGCCACGTAGTATACATACATGCTATATGTACGTTTCAGAACTCGTAATTCTAAATAATGTGTTTTTTTTTAAATATAATTATTATATAATAACTTTAAACTGTTTTAACGGATAACATGGTTTGATATTTAAACAAAACTGTTTATATTGACAGTTTCAGTGAAAATAATTGAATGAAAGTCTTCCTGCTTAACTGCTGAATTCAATTGAATACCCCTTCCCAAAATATAGTGGAAATGATGCAAGTAAAAGCATATTTGGAAAATATATTTCACTGTATGTATTTTCCAGGAACCGCCTTCTATGCAATACATGGTGCATTATTTACACATGCTGTCTAAATTGATTAAATAAGTTTCATTCCGTTCCATACAAAAATGTCATCCCTTACTTTTTTCATATTTTATGATTTCAACACAAAACTTATGGTGGGGGTAATTAAGAAATTGAGACTTATCCTAATTGCTAAATAAAACCCGCATATGAGTGTACCGTTAATGAAAACTTTCCATACAGTGTGCAATATAATTTTATTCAAGGAAGATATAAAATAACAAGATGATTAATTTATGTTTTGTAAGTATTTGTTCACTGTATGATGTGGTAGTAACACAATGCATTTAGTTTTAAATATATTTATTGTACAAAAACGCTATTATCTGAAACCTTGTTTCAGAAAGTACAACGAATCATCCTACATTAGGTCCCAATATGTAGAACAAAGAGATGAACTTGTTTGCTTTCTTATGTAAACCGAAACAACGAAATTTTACTTATCAACAAAAAGCATTAAATTTCATAGAGTTAATACTCCTTTTACAGTAAGCTTAAAATGTTCTTACTCCTTTGAAGCTTGCCGGAGTGGTTTTTATGGCCAAAACTGTATGTCTAAATGCCCGCCTCCATCATTCGGCATGAGATACCAGGAGACGTGTCATTGCGCTGATGACAGTTGCCACCATGTTTATGGCTGCAAAAAATCATCAGGTACACTTTGTTACACGGCTTCTACAATATTGCCATGCATGTAGCACCGAAACAGTGGCAATAAAGATACTTCTGTTTATAGCTGAGTGTGAAGTAGGAACGTTTGGTGATTATTGCCAGTTTCATTGCCGGTACCCTAACTATGGAAAAGAATGTCAACTTTACTGTTTTTGTGATGAGAAGCACTGTAATCCATCAAAAGGATGTGAAAGTAACTATTGATTTTTCAAATTTACATTTATTGATTTCTTAAAGTTATTATATTGCTCAGTTGCCTCAGATTTGTTTAAGAGAAAGTCATTCCTCTACATGAGTAAATGTACTTAGTACATGTGCAACTATATGTAAGCAACCGGAACTTGGGTTCAGACTAGAGAGAGATGTGGTAGGTTTTTAAGGTTTTATTGGATATTAAAATCACGTTTCCCTCTTGTTATTATACGCTCACTCTGAAGGAGAGGTGGTATACTTTTTTACTCTTGTGTGTCTGTCTGTCTGTTCTAAACAGTAATTTTTAGTCGCATCATTCTCAGCAACTACTCATATCAGATGCTTAAAATTTTAACAAATTCTTCGCTGAGGCATGTCTTATGGTAGGATTTATTTTTTGTATGAATCTTATACATGCATTTGCCAGTTATTATACCCGCACTTTCTAAAGAAAGTTCGGGTATATTGTTGTTACTCATGTCCGTCCGTCTGTCCGTCCGTCAAACTTTTCTTCCCTGGACTCCTCCTACATTATACATAGTAGTCTAATCATCTTTTGGGAGATGGTTGTTAGTGTAATGTAGATGTGCAGTAAGGTTTTGGAATTTTGATTTTGCCCCAGGGGGTCAAAATGGGTCAAAAAATGACGTTTTATATGCAAAAAGCCCCGTCTTCCTTGAACTCCTCCTACATTTTACACAGTAGCCTATTCATCTTTTGGGAGATGGTTGGTGGTGCCATGTAGATGTGCAGTAAGGTTTTGGAATTTTGATTTTGCCCCAGGGGGTCCAACGGGGGTTAAAAAATTACGTTTTTTATGCAAAAAGCCCCGTCTTCCCTGAACTCCTCCAACATTTTACACAGTAGCTTAACCAACTTTTGGGAGATGGTTGGTGGTGTCATGTATATGTGCAGTAAGGTTTCGGAATTTTGATTTTGCCCCGGGGGGTCAAATTGGGTTTGAAAAATGACGTTTTTTTGCAAAAAGCCCTGTCTTCCTTGAACTCCTCCTACATTTAACACAGTAGCCTAATCACATTTTGGGAGTTGGTTGGTGGTGTCATGTAGACATGCAGTAAGTTCTTGGAATTTTGGTTTTTCCCCGGGGGGTCAAATGGGGGTCAAAAAATGATGTCTTTTATGCAAAAAGGCCCGTCTTCCCTGAACTCCTCCGACATTTTACACAGTAACCTAATCTTCTTTTGGGAGATGGTTGGTGGTGATATGTAAATGTGCAGTAAGTTTTTGGAATTTTGATTTTGCCGCGGGGTGTGAAATGGGGCTGAAAAAATTTCATTTTTTTATGCAAAAAGCCCTGAATTTCCTGAAGTCCTCTTTAATATTACTCAGAAGCCTAATCATTTTTTAGGAGAGTTAAATAATTTGAAAATTTGGTAAAACATCAACGTCAAGGGGTAAAAAAGCCTCCCATGCTGGGAATCATCTTGAATTCTTATGAGTAATTAATGTACATGTCAAATATGAGAGTCATCTCTTCTCAATCAAAAGTTATAAGCAAATACAACATTTTTGAAAAAGAAGGTTAGGCTTCAAGGTTATGGTCACAGAGTTAAAAGTCACAGGTAATAATATACATGCATTATAATATGAATGCCCTAACTTTTCTCTTTCAAAATGATGAATTTATAACAATTTAATTTTTTTGCTGGTAGGTCAAACTTCTAGGTCACATGTAAAAAAAACCCCATGCCATTCTCCCAGGTAAATACTAGTACATAAGTTTAATATGAATGCCTTGTCTCTTCTCATTCAGTAGATATTACCGTGATGACCAAGGTTAAATTTATTGAGACAAATGGACAGTCTGACATACAAATGTACATATTTCTATATGAATTGGGTAAAATTGGCCCAATGGTTCCAGAGAAGTTAAAAATGTAAAACGTTTTCAGACAAACAGATTGACGACACGTCACAACAGACGTTATATGATAAGGAAACCAGAAAATCTTAAATGAGTATTTTGAAAGGGTTACAATATGGTTACAATGTTTGAAAAGCTGTTTTTTTTCTTGCAGAGATATGCATGACCAACATATTCATGTTTTATAATTTCTTTATAATAGTAATTTGTTTGTTTGTTGTGAATACATCTCTCTCGGGAATTTTTCCCTCATGTGGAGACACCACCAAATAATAATGATGACAAGATGTGTTTGTGAAACATTGATGCCCCTGTTTGGAAGCCTATGGCGAAGTTGGAAGGTTCTCAAATATATGTCAAACTCAAAGGTCAAGGTCAAATGGTTCAAATTGTTGGTATCAGAAGAAAGTCTTGTCACAAGGAATACACATGTGAAATAAGTAATCCCTAGTACTTCCTGTTCAAAAGTTAATTGCCAAGGTTTAAGGTTTTTTTTTTAAAGTGGTTCAAACTCTAGGGTCAAGGTCAAACATATTTATACTTATTGACAGTTCACAATGAATACACATGTTAAGCATGAAAGCCCTAGCACCAACTGATCAAAATTTAGGCCAAGTTTAAAGTTTAGTATTTTTCTTGTAAAAATCCTAGGTCAAGCGATCAAAAGGGCAAAATTAATGGTACCCAAATAAAAGGTTTTGTCACAAGAAATAAACCTATGAAATGTGGAAGCCATGTGTATAGCCCATCCCACTTAAAACTTAAGGGCAAGGTTAAAGTTTCTGCAGACAAATAGACAGACATAATATAAACACAAGAAACAAAATATGTATAATTAATCAAGTGGGAAAAAATCTACTATTTAATTGAAATCTCAAAATAGATTGTTATTTCAGGGACAAGGAGTGGTTAGGGAGATTGGATCCCCCCACCCCTGGAATAGGCTCTGTTATTTAAACAAGACTATATATATACTGAAGCAAATAAAAAATGACTTTGGACATCCTCCCCCTAACTTAGAAAATATTGACCCCACTATCATTGTTTTTATTTTGTTTATTTGTTTTCATTTTTTTTTCCTGCTTGTCAGAAAATTCTGGGCTGGATTGTTTTGACTGAGATGTGAACCCCCCTCCCCACTCCCGAAAAAAAATTCTGGATCTGCCAGTATCGGCAGTAACTGAATGTCACATCGACAACGGTAGATAACTTCACAATATTAAATTCGTCTAGTGTGGCATGCGATGATCTTTGACCCTTTTTTGAACTTTAACCTAATCATTTTGGTTTATTTTACCCCCACTATACTTAAACTTTTACTTACTGACTGTCATGGGTCATGTCAAATTCATGAAATATAATCCAATTATAACACAAAATGAATTAATCCAATGCACACCAGACTGCACAGCATGTGCTGTTGCTGTCCCATTCGGCAAACTTTCGTTGATTCCGTCACCTTATCAGATGAAGTGGGAATCGGCCGAGGTGTGCCGAATGGTGTTTAATCTAAAATATGATAATATGGGTGACGCAACGTGATGTGATGTAGAAATTTTCCAAAAGGTGTTTACATGTTAACATGTATTGTACAAGAACAAATTTTAAATTAATTCATAACAAACGATTTTTTAGCAAAACTTTTCCATCTAGCCTATTCCAAAAAAAGTATATGCTGTGTGTTTGTAGTGTCTAGGGTGGGGGGATTAGTAAATTCAAAAAGGTCCTATTATGAGCAAAACATTTATCAAAATCTAATTTACATTATTAATTAAAATCAGTTATTTCAAACTGGTAATGAATTAAGCATGTAAAATACACATAAGAGGTTCTGAGTCATAGGTCACAGGGTCACAGGGTCTGAGAATTTTATACTCAATCTTACGAATACATGTTCTGTGTAAATTATAGAATTATTTTGACTTTTTCCTTGGAAAGCCGCCCAATATGTAGGAGTGTGTATTTAGAGGCAATTACTGTCTCATGACAGCATCTAGTTGAACTTGTTTTTAATATTTAATATGATATTGTATATTTACATCAGAGCGGGTTTGTTACTATCGGAGAGCATGGGCTGACAGACGTCTTGTTTCAATTTTCATAATTTATATAAAACATGCCTTTGTAATGATATCAATACTACGCTAAAATTAAATCAATGTTTATCTTTACGTAGTGAAATAGTATCAATTGCTCTGCATTTAATTTAGAATTGAATTCTACTCACCATACCTCCTCTGAAGGATATTCAAGTTCCTCAATTCCAACTGAAACCTCACAATTACTTGAAAGTTTTCCTACAGAATCTGGTGTAACGACAAGCTATGACGGTAATTTCTTTAGCTGGCTATGATTGTATTTTCCATTAAATATTTGAATAAATGCTCTTAAGAATATTATCAAAACATTTGTTATTTGAGTAATCTATGTACATGCATATGTACAATGAATACTCAATGATTTTAAAACATTATCAACAAAACAATAGTTCCCAAAATGATTTTAAGAGAATATAATGCGTACTATGCACTTACAGATGCCTCACAAGGAACAAACAACGGTAAGAATTGCATAAAGAAAAAGAATCAAGTGAAGATAGAAAACACGTCATCATCCTTGATTTTCAGCATCGTAGGGCTTTTGATTGTTGCAGGCTTATTTCTTATTATTTATATATGCATTATCCTATTCAGAGCTTCTGCACAGAGTTTTAGTAATATCTAAAGTTATTTTTAAAGGCTGACACATTAACTTTCTTTTTAAGATTTTTTTATCCCTTTTATTATTTTCTTCTTCTTATTGGGCGTTGCTTTTTAATTTTAAAATCATGTTAAAATGCTACGTAGAACGTATCTGCCCTACGTTAAAAGCAACATAAAGAATTCTTGCATAACTATCCATTGTACTGACATGTATGAATTATGTAACTGAATATACAATGTGTAGTAAGCTGAAAACAATATTTCCTTCTACAGGAATTGTCGACATTGAATCATAAAGTTAGCTTCATGAATGCATGTCTTTGATAATTCTTTTTACTTTTTCTCTCATTTAAAAAGCTAAAATAAATATTTTTCTATGAGTATATATATTCATAAACTGATTTCTCATTACGTCTCAAAGGAGCATGAAATGTCATGGACACCCATATTGTCAGGCCCCCTTTTCAGATACTAATTTAAAAATAATGAAAAAAATCTTCACAAGGATTTGTTGTTAAATACATAGTATGACCAGGTTATGTTGCCATTAAAAATTGCAATTAAAAAACCATGCAAAAGATTATGTTGACTTGGATGAGACGGGTTTAAAAAATAATGAAAATAATATTGACAAGGATTTGTTGTTAAATACATAGTATGACCAGGTTATGTTGCCATTAAAAATTGCAATTAAAAACCATGCAAAAGATTATGTTGACTTGGATGAGACGGGTTTAAGATAAATTATAAAACTTTATGAATTAAACTAACTATAAAGATGAGTTAAAAGTGTAGTCCTTTTAAAAATGATTTAATTAAAATTGCAAATAAATAAAAAATATTACCCATGATTTACTTAGTCAATTTTTCGATCGATTTTTTTTTTTTTTTTTTTTTTTTTTTGTATTTCATACCATCTTCACTTAGGTTATCTATACTTTTTTTTCATTTCTTATCGACTGTAGTGGAAATTATGTTTAAGAATACCCCTATCAAATAAGGCGGAGAAAATATTACGCAATTCACAAAACCGATCACAATAATTCGAAACAGCTTCATGGTTAATTTCAATAGACAAAACTTGTATTTGTTTATGACCAAACGCCGAAGTATCTGGAAATGCTGTCGACTGGTCTCTGGTGGTTTACCAGCAACGCTACAAAACTTGAAATACCAGAAGATACTAAACGATACAATTCTACGCCAAGAAAAATTGTCAACAAATATTTTTGTTAACAAAATCAACTTTTTTTTTGGAATTATACGTAAACTTTTAATTGTCAAAAAATTTTTAGAAAAAATTAGAAGACTGAATTTATACACATGTAATTGTACTTGTACGGATAACGTTAAATAAATAAATTTAATTAAATACTTCTTTATATTTCTCTTGTTGAAAAATAATTTAGCTTTTATGTTTTATTTATATTAAGATCCCATCTATAATAAAAATTAAAGCACACTGCAGGAAAGTTGAGGCCTGAATAATTTTTTTTATCTTAACGTGTTCTAAGACATAAAATTCCCGACCTAGTTTATTAGTCTTCTCATTTGGTATTGCTTTTGTCATAAGACATGCAAAATAATAGTATACAGTTCAGGCACTAAAGGCATAAAGTTTCCTCTGGAAAAAAATAGTGAAAAATTTATCTATGACAACGTGTGTAAATTTTTCCTGTTTCTCTGATTCATATGATTTAACTTTAAAAAGGTTGTCCAATAAGCGAGGACATTGTTTAATGCCAATTGGAATGAAACTAAAGCAAAAGATGCAGTTAACTGAGAACAAACCTAGATACATACAAAACAGTCATAGGTATCTTTTAACCGGTTCTATTTCCTCTATTTCTGTAACGTGACAACTAATTCATGAAATATACTGAGATAACGAGCAATATTCAATATCAAAGTCAATAAAACAATACACAATAGGGTCAGAGCAATCATGGACCTCCAAAATATCAGAGGCTGGATTAGATGCCATGGAGGAGTGAGCATCCCCTGCCAACCGGTCACACCCGCCGTCGGCTCCTTGTCATGATAGGGAAAATAACGGAGAAATCCGTCATCAGCTCACTGTATAAATATTGGAATAGCAATCAGTATGAAAAACGTCAGTCAGCATTTGATTCAATGATAAATTATATCTGCTGACGAGGTCAATGTATCGACCGTATAACTTTCGAAATGATGACTTTAAACGAAAACGCTATTATTTCTCTTGTCTCGTAAACTTGTTTATCAATAATTTGATATACCGGTATTCATTTTTTATCATTTAAGGTTTAATTTTTATTCATTCTGAAGAGAAAAGTACAGAAAAATTGATCAAAGACTCTTCAGAATTCAAAAATAAACAAAATATGATGACCAATAGAGAAACTGATTGTCTTCAAATCACGCGTTATTTAAAGAAGTAAAAAAAATACTGTTGTTTCATTTTAGTTGCATAAATTGAAATATAATCATTAAAAATTTGTCTATAGAGATTAAATATTTGATTGTCACGGAAACATGAAATTACAGGCTTAAACAATTTTTAGATCGTTTGGAAATCATAAATCAAACAAGGAAATGCTATAATATTGTAAAATGTCTAAAATGGATCTTACTCTATGTACCACGTTGATGTATATTGGATACTTTTTATTTCATTATTTTCTAGTTTCCACATCACAGATATGCGGAGGGTAAGGAGAAATTTAAATTTGTATATATTGAAACAATTATATATTATATAAAACAATAGATACTGTAAAGGTATTGGGGGGAAATTAAGTCATTGTTGAATGTCAATGATTGAAAGTTAGTTTGTTGCTTTTGTTTTTATTTATCTTTTTAGGAAATAAATTCTTAATTATAAACAATATGTCGTAAAACACGACATTTCTTGGCTAATACATGTATATGTGAATATTTTGCTTACAAGGATAGGTTGGAAAACATGTTGCAGTGGATATGTGTGGAACAAAGCAGTAAATGAATGCATACGTCTGTATCTTTACAATAATTCAATATATCCATTAATAAACTGTCAAATACAGATTCATTAGCTTATTCCATGTCCTCGAATCCCTTTACAGCTTGTGCGAAAGGTTATTTTGGTCACGATTGCAAATTCTCTTGCCCTCCACCAACATTCGGTGTCAACTGCGAGTCCATGTGTAATTGTTCTGTTGAAAAATGCCACCATGTTTACGGTTGCAACGGTAAGTACCTTTCCAATAAGTTGTCGATACCTTAGCTATGGATACGGATGTCAGTTATAATGGAACTGTACCAAAGATCATTGTAATCCAACAAAAGGATGCATTGGTAAAATTTAAAGATTGAACAATGTTGTATTGTCTGCGCATAAATTGTTGATATTCGTTTCTCTTTTATGCAGGTTTTTCGATTACAATAAAAGGAAATCGTGCAAGGAAATAAAAGCACATATTTTTTTAGAACATGATGAAAGTCGAAACGCACATATATTTTTAATCAATGTTCCAAGGTTATGAAGCATTCATGTACATTACCTGCTTGAAATTTTAGGGATGATTTATACTTTGTAATATAGATGATGTATGTCTTTGTTTGCTACTTATACACCGTACTTACATTTTTATAAGATCGATATTAATTTTTCTTGATATTTCTAATAGCTAAACATACCACACCATACACCTTGGAATCAACTTCTACTCTGCTGACATCCTCAGAAGTATTTTCATCTAGAATTACACATTCAGAAACTTCGACTGTAACAGAGCCTAGTCTGGAGACAACCCAGGAAGGTATGTTTCTATAAAGCATTCACATGTTATTATATCGCTTTTAATAAAATAAATCCAAACATTTAAGTAAATGCATAAATATATTGTTCACAAATGATCATAATCACAAAAATTAAACACCAAATTATAAATACTGTCGACGAAATATTATATATTTTCAATAGCAGAGAAAAAATTCTTTGAAGTTGCTCTTATAGATATTTTACGTGGAGCGGGTGATTTTTGTTTGAAGAAAACAGGACCGCTGAAGATAGAAAATTCGTCACGCACTTTAATTTTTACTATAGTCGGACTTTTAGTTATAGCAGCCCTATTCTTGATAATGTACATATGCATTATCTTATTCAGAGTACCTTTGCGGAGTTCTAATCGTACTTACATCTAAAAATATAAGAAAACCTGAGTTTGTCACATCAACATTATCTAAATTGTAATTACAAATGATGATTAAAACCTGCAAATAGTCCAAAATATTTCATGCTTTGTGTACGTACAGAGAGAATGAATCTGTTAAATATGTTTCCAATCTCACAAAAACTAGATCTTATCATGATTTTTAAAATGTCCGATAATGAATTCACAGTGTATTACACTGTAATGGTTAGGAAAAATACAGTAAAAAGAAAGTGAAGTAAAGTAAGTAGCTGAACATATATAATTTTGAATTTATTTCACTCTTTAGGCAGAATCTGGTTAAATTTTCCACTTGGCTCCGATTCTTAATCGTAAAAAATTATATAACCTGATGTAGTTAATTTAAAAAAAAGGATAATATGTCATTAAGCCCTGTCTCTTCTGTATAATTTTTTCTATGAAATAAACATTTATTTCTTTACCTGATTTTATTGCAAGAAAAAACTCACAAAGTCTCTCTTAGAAAAAAAATATATAAGAACCTATAAAAAGAAACAAAACCGCGATATTCAAGTCCTCTCAATTTATTGTAACCGAAGAGGAAAATTTATTTGGAAATCACATTATAAAATATTTCAAATATTGAATGTTTTGTTCACTTTAACAAACTTCCTGTTACGGTTTCAAGTAAGATATCAGGATGAAAATTAGAAATTTCTTAAAGCTATTCAATATTTGATCAGAAAAATGAAATGAATGTTTTGAAATTTTGAAATATTTTCATAAAAAAGTAGATTTTATAATTCATTGTATCGCATATGGTATTTATTTTTCACTTTTACACTTATCAATCAAATTACATTTACAATGTTAAATAATACTCCACCTTTTGGTAAAATAAGGTCAGTAATTTAGTAAGTTTTTACACACAGTGTACAACAATATCACGCCCTTTTTAACAGCCCTTTTTAACAGCAAATCCAGCACAATTGCAATATTCAGATAATAGTTACGATTTAATTTTACACGCTTTTACATGCATTCTAATATCAATGTTTTAATTTCTACATCATTTTTAGATAAATTTGTGTAAGTTAGTGAATAATGTATATTTCATGCATATGTTGTTTTTGATGAGAATATAGTTAAAAACTAATTCATTTTTTAACATTTGATCATAGTTCTTCTGAACATTAAGCAGTACATGTATTTTGCTGTGTCTTGAGAGAATCCTGTAAAATATTGTGCAACGATTAGAAAAATCTCAAAGGTATACAAGAAATCAGATGTTTTAACAACAGAAGTGGTATATATTACTAAAAACTTCAATGGTATGCGTAGCTAAGACTACTAAAATTCCTCGAATACTTTACATGAACCCAAATTTAGTTTTTATTGCATGGCCTATATAGTTGTATTTTCTGTACACAGGTCTGATTCAAAAAATGAATAAATACTACCTTTAATGTGATACATTGTAAGAAGTTTTATAACCTAGATTTAAAAGGTTTCAGTTAAACGAATTTCAAAAATTTTTGTTTGCAATTTTTTATTCCTCTGCGCTGATTCGTTGTCCTTAAGGAAGGCCTATGGTCTCATGGAATCTGTCATTTTAATTGTTGTATCTTACATTTAATAAGCTTTTAATATTATCAGTAAGCAGGTTTCATGTTCGTATTTTCAATCATTGTTCTTTTAAATTCTGTTTTATTTCATGCCGCTCACAATGTAAGAATCAGACATTGTTTTTCTTTCTTTCGTATTTACGAAGATATGAACTTACACATGCAAATTAAAAGAAAGCAATTGAACCTCTACAGGAAAGGTTTGGACAAGAACATAAGATAGTTAAGACTTACATGCAAGCTCTTTTTCAAATACCCATTCCTAAGAATAATTTTAAGTTTGCATCACTTTCATCATTAAGTACGAGGGTTGTTTGAAAAGTTCGTGGACAACTGTCATGTCTTTTTTATTTGACGTCATATGTTATCCAAATTTGGTAGAAATATTTTTACAATAAATGCAAATTATTTGCATTAAATTTTTCCAAAATATTAAGATTTATTCAAAACTTATTCAGATTTTAAAAATGCAAAAAATCGGACCTCGGAGCAGGTTAAAATTTAGTAAGTTACAGACAAT
>NW_026927811.1:0-31943 GCF_032062105.1 Saccostrea cuccullata
ATATATATATATATATATATATATTGATTTTAAAAATTATATTCTTTGAGAATTTCTCTGACACAACTAATTTTTACAGGAGTGTTGAAAAAATTTAATTATTTCCATTAATTTTTCTAGGTGTTCCTTTTTTTTTATTTGGTCAGTTAAAAAAATGAGCACATGGTCGCTAAAGCACAAGGCTGTATCTTGTACAATCCGAAACATGGCTGCAATGATGTAACCCTTTCTAATTTTAGGGGGAGGGCTACACTCCCAGGATCTCCGTAATGGTGCAACTGCGGAGCGATTCACTCCCGCAGGGAGTCAGTAAACGACTATTTTATTAACTATTTTATTAACATGTCTTACCCGGACTTCCAAAATATAAATAAATTATACAAGACATAAATCGTGATTATTTTTCAACATCATGTCAACATCACAACTTGAATTTATCCGCCATGTTTACAGACCTTGACAGATTTTATTTTGGGACAGCCAGTGAGACTGAGGATTCTAAGGGAGCAGATTTCTTTGGAATTACCCTATTTTAAGCCTAAATATCGCTGTTTACGAAAAAAAAATAACACATGGAATGATTTTATCTATGGCTGTTTAATCACAATTATTTATAAGCACCCACACCTGCTTTATTCAGTTATTCTAAATTTTAAGCGCATGCCTCAGTACATCACGCGTGAATTGTCATGACTGCTGAGTTTTGCGACAAGTAAACATGCAGACTTATTTTACATGGTTCTCGCGTTTAACAGGCTATGTTGTCGACAGTGAATAAAAATTTCGTCTTATTACAAGTAAGTTGAATGAAAAATTCTGCCGCAGTCGCCCGTATTTAAAAAATATTTTTGCACTATTACAGAGATGCTGTGGAATTGCCCTCTCCAGTAAACCATAGGCACTCCCCAGCTAAATTGTAAAAAAATATATGTCTACTATACTATAAACAAACAGTTTAAAGTATAGTGGATATTTTTTTTTTACAATTAAGATGGGGAGTGCCTATGCAGAAAACATCAGATAAAAAAAATAGGAGAGGGCTACATTTTTTGCAGCTATCCGAAACAATGCGCCAAGAACATGCCGTCCACACCTAAATTGTACTGCCAAACAAGACGCATATATACTAAACCAAAAATGACAAGGACTGATTTATCACTTATGCACATTTATTGACTGGATCATGTCGGACCCAGGAACCAAACTGTCTGCCTGGAGCTGTTAGGACGGAGGCAAACAGTTTGGTTCGAGGGGTCGCCAAAACACATTTTGCCCGATAAAACTTTCAATAAATGTTTTGTTATACCTTTTGCTTTGCCACTTTTTGAAGTATTAAGAATAAAAGTAAAATTTGGGAGAGTGCAAGAATGTGTCAATCAAATCCATCCAAAAATTCGAAGTTTCAATAACTTTAAGATGAAATAAAATGTTTAATAAGTTTTTGTGTGAAATGCTATTAAAATATATAAGTCGTGATATTATACATAAAATATTAAGGTCAAATCTGTGTCTATGCCCTTTATAACTGCAAACGTAAAACACCTATCTATACGAAATTTAAAACAATGAATGAATATTCAATTTAAAGTTCATTAAAAACTTTAGCCGAATTAAATTTTGATTCGTAAAATGGGCCACATGGACCTTTTTCCTGGAACCAGCCTAAATGAAATACCTAATCAAGCGTAACAAAAACCTATCTTACTGTAATATTGACAACTTTTGTTCCACTATAATAAAGACAGCATTGAATCTACTTTAGGATTGGCTAAGTATACAAAGGAACTGACTGGTTGATAAAAGAACAATAAGCAAAAACTTGGTAGATAAGTGAATAATTTCTTCACGTTAAAAAATAGCTTTCCCAACACTGTCAATTTATGAGACGCAAAGGAAAAAAAAGTTTCATTTTAGTTTCATGCACATGAAAAATTTCATCTGAATTTCGTATGAAAAATTCACAAGCTCGCCTACTTGAAATATATCAAAATGGTGATTCTCTTTGCTATTTTGGCACGAATTTCTAATTATCTGTATGTTCTGTGATCTCCAAATATATCCTCGACGTTCTAAAATGGGTGAAATCTTTGAAATCTGAACTCCGAAATGATTTTTCAGTATGTTCAAACTTATGTCACTAAAAAAAAAAGGGGGGGGGGTTGAAATAAATATCAAATCTAAACCCAACCAAAACACAGTATCCATAATGCGATAAAATTGCTCAGCAAAGTCTGTTGGAAGAAGCACACAGAAATACTCCAGTACACGAAGGACATACATAGCGGTATATAATGTCGTAGATATTCCACCGAAAAATCGAATGCTGCTGAGTAGACAATCCATCAAACACTGCCCACACGACATGTCACAACATGAATCATCATTGTCGAAACATTTGCAACAATTGTCGAAACATTTGCAACAATTGTCGAAACATTTGCAACAATTGTCAAAACATTTGCAGCATTTGACACATTCTTCACAAGATTCAAACTTGGTACCCTCGCAACTTGTGCTGCAGCTGTTAGTTAAATTGTTGAATGTCGGAAAGTGACATTCTATGGAAACATTTGATTGTTTTGATTTGAAATGAATTTGCATGAGTAGTGTGCATCGTTTTAATTTTTTTGTACATTTATATACCATGGTTTATATTAAGATATTTTTGTACACATAATCTGTATAACATAAAACTAAGATTTTATTGCTTATAATTATCGTTATTTTTCAGCAAGAATACTCAAAATCTTAGAGAAGGTAAAAGAAACAGTGTACATCTTGAGGTAATTAAAGATTAATTCAAATAGATTATAGGACATATTGGCCAATAAAAGAGGCGTCTTCAAATTAGCCGTCAGGCAAAAACTGAAAGTGGTTTCAACTTAAATAAAATCTGAAAATCTACAAAAATGAATCAAGGATATGTGTTTCAAATAATTCATATTTTTAGTAAGTGTGCTTCATGAAGTATGTTTTTCATTCTGTTTCTTTGCAATAATAATACAAAACTTTTCTAAAAGAACACCATTTGATGTCTTCTAGTTTCTGAATCAAATAGTTGTAAGCGATTGCACAAAGCATGAAATATTCAATGTAAAATTTTGTTATCTATTAAATCACTGGAATGAGCACTTATCTGTCTCTACAGCTGAAAACCAAATTCAGAAACAACTCACTGACATCGCATTATTGTTATCTTGAACTATATCTATCAAAGGTATCATATATCCAACAAAAGAGAAGTGTCAAAATGAACTCACCCTCTACAAAGTAAAAACATATGAAAGCAACCACAACAACAACTTCTGCAAAAAAGATCTGCTGCATTTGCAGTATTGTATATTTCGTTTGATCCCATCACTACCATCGCAGCATTTACTGCTAGTAATATACCGCCAAACACTAGATAGTTCAGATGTGAGTCCGTTTAAAAAGCGTTTGATTTTCTTTTCATTCCATTCAATCTCACAGTTAAAGCAAATAATCTTATCATATTTAAGAAGAAGGTAGTTCTGAGGAATCTCCACCAACAATGTTGTAAAGAAGACTTCAATTTTGCCGTCAATTTTGTCTGGTATTTTCTCTGTTGGATAAAGTTTGTGGTTCAAAACTATTTGATAAATTATCTTGGCTAGTTGAAGGGCGGAAAGAATGGAGCCAGCAATAGTAAAGTACATGAAGTCTTTAGTCAGTTCATCTTTTCTTGAGTCGTCCGTGCAGAAAGATGCTTTTTCTGTACTTGGGTACTTGTACTTGTTGCACGTGTGTGCATGGAATTGGACAGTTTGTCGGTTATTGGGTCCTCAATATCAGCATACTGGAGCCAGTCCGAAATGACGTTCCCAATGATCAAAAGAGTCGACAAAACCCGGGTAAACGTATACAACCAGACTCTTCTGAAGGACGTCATCTCCTCTTCGTTCAAAGTACTTCCTCCATCATTAGAATCTTGATTCCCATAACTGGAAGAAACTATTTTTATCACACTCATTTCTTCATCTTTACTTTGTTGATGATCCATTTCTATAAACATTTTCTTAATTCTACAAGTACATGTATTATGTTTGTATTTGTTACGACGCTTCCGTACATAATTATTAGCCAAATTATTAATTGAACAATGTAATAAATATCTTAAAGTTAAAGTTACATTACGTAAAATCAAGATAATTTAAGTACCGTAGCACTGTCGAGCATTTAATGACACACTTAATATACAATGTACGTATATTTGATACATCGTGCATTTCGTTGTTGACATTCCTTAAGTTGAATTAAATCGCAGCGGAGTTTCATTACATCTCATTTTGTTTTGTGCAGATAATAATTCTTCGACATATAAAAGTACATTTATAACAATTGAGGTAGAAAAATACAAACTGTCACGATGCGCCGACGGTGCTTTCCTTTTGTCAGATTGTTCACCAAAATCTATGAATAGATACTTTTCGAGAAATAATTATTTTACAAATACATGTATTACAGTATTCAACATAACTTTCTTAAACACTGAAATAGTTCGGGTTAGAAGTAAAAAAGTTAAAAAGAATCATCTAGTAGACATTCAAATAAGGCGTCACCAAACTTAAATTTGATGTACAAATACTATAAACTAGCCTTTATCGCGTGCAGAATAGGCAGAAAGATCGCCAGACAATCTCAAAACCTCCCAGTGATCTCTTGGGGTCTCTCAGTGAATGCAAAATATTTTGAACGCTTAAGGATCTTTTCGTTGGTCCCTTACAGTTCTTACAGTAATCTCTTTTGGTCTCACAATTTGATCTATCAGCAATTTCTGTAAATCCCTGAAATGATCTCGCTTTCTCGCAAATCCATTGGTCAGCAAACTCTCAGAAAACGCTTCAGTACAGATGTCACCACAAGTCTCGGAGGACTCTTTCAGCGTACAATCTGAATAGAATGAATCCAATCGTAAGTATAAAAGACCTGGGACCTGTTTTACAAAAGAACTTACGACTAAGATCAAAAACTTCAGATTGTTGTTTCATTTAGCAAAATAAAAAATTTTCTTTGAAATTGTTTGTGTAAAAATATCATACCAAATTACTTTTAAAATGTTTAAAATAATTTTCAATATAATGTTTATAAGAAGTTATAAGAATTAAATTTGGTCTTAAGTCGTAAGTCCTTTTGTAAAACGGGCCCCAGTGTGATAAATCCCTCCATTGACTTCACCCAACTCTATGTCTTGGGTACGATCAGTTCATTGATGAAGCATATTTTCTTTGTTAAAGATATATTACATGAAAAGAGACATCTGCTTACGTCTGTCGACCTTTCTTTGTGATATCCCACAGATCGGTCGAAACAACAAGATAACGTTATCTTTTCTTGTATTCTATCGATTTAGAATTGGAAAAATAAGAACTTAGAACTTTTGTGAAATTAAAAAAAACAAGAAGTTAGAAATAAAATAGAAAATGAAAATAAAAAATTTTAAAATGAAATTGGAAAAACAAGAAACCAGAACTAAAATAAGAAATAAAAAGTAAAATATTGGAATAAAATTGTAAAAACAAGAAGTTGAATTAATAATAATGAATAAAACTATTAAGATTAAATTAGAAAAATAAGAAGTAAAATGAAAATGAAAATGAAAATATTTAACAAGAATTGTTGCACTGAAATTCCTCAATATTAAACAGGTGAGAAGGCACTTATTATCAGTACAGAAATGGAAAGAAATTATTGTTTTGTTTTGAACATATTTTATTGGTAACCAAAAGGATAAGAAACAAGTTCTAACAACTTACTAGTTCTTCTCCTTAAAAAACACAAAATAATTTTCATACAAAATAATAACAAAAACGTATACAAATAAAAGTTAATAATACATCTAGCTTAATCTACAAGAATCGTTTATAAAATGAACAGCAGCAAAAATGCCATTGTTTAATTCAAATGAAAGAAATTATTGTAATGTTGACAGTCTCTTTCAGATACGAGTTTTTAAGTTTATCAGACGAAGGTGAAAGTCTTACCAACACATAATGAAATCACTGTACTATTTCAAATATATGTTAGCAAATATAAAGCAAATCTCTGAATAAGTTAGATTTGTTATTCTGAAAAAATCCGAATGAAAAAAGTCTGATCAAGAGCTGGAAAAAACTAGCTTATAACGCCACTGTTTTACTGTTGTCAACCGTTGTTCCGGTATAATGAAGACTGCATGTGTCATATCTACTCTAAGAATGTCTAAGCCCTTATATAATGGCGCCGATATATTAAAGTTAAATTTAACACCACATGCACAAACTTGTGTGAATAAGAAATGCTTCTTCGTCTCAAGAAATATATTTCAAAACTAAACCTACACTGTCAATTTATGTTAAACGAAGGAAGAAAAGTTTTCACATTGAAAATTTCACTTCATTAAAACAAAATTATGATTTGATAATAAATTGTCTGTTCTCTACACATTTATTCTCTGTGTTCTGTTAATGGTAAAATATTTTTAAATCGTTGGTATATGCAAAAATGCACGGCGTTTCAAATTCTAGTATATGCTTTTAAAAAATGAAAGAACGCCGAATATAAAATGTATGTCAGTCCAAAATCCAACCAAACACAGTATCCATAATGCGAACAAATCCCTCAGCAAAGACTGTTGGGTGAACCACACAGAAATACTCCAGTACACGTAAGACATACATAGCCGTATATAATGTCGTAGATATTCCACCGAAAAATCGAATGATGCTGAGTAGACAATCCATCAAACACTGCCCACACGACATATACAACATGAATCATCATTGTCGAAACATTTGCAACAATTGTCGAAACATTTGCAGCAATTTTCACATTTGAAGCAATCTTCAAAAGATTTACACTTCGGACCCTCACCACACGAGTAGCAGCAGGCACATGGACAGCAATTCCACCAACAGAAGCCGCTATTATGTGTAACGTAGCTGCAGGTCATATAGTGACATCCCTCCAGTGGCGTAGCATCGTTTTTGAAAGTGGGGGGGCCAGGAAGAAAAATTTTTTGAAAAAGTTGACAAGCAAAAAAAAAAAAAAAGGGGAAAAGTTGAAGTCGAAAATCCTATTTCTGGGGGGGGGGGGGGGGGGGGGGAGGTAAACTTTTTTCAGTGTCAACTACTCTAGTACCAATTCTTATACTACACTTTGGGTACATTTCTAAAAGTGGGGGGGGGGCACACAGGCTTTGAATTAACATTTCCTATAGTGTAAGTAAGGTTAGGAAAAAAGTGGGGGGGGGCAGGCCCCCCCGGCCCCCCGGATACTACGCTCCTGCCTCATACCTAAAAGGAAAGCCAGCTCTAATTATCATTAAGAAGAAACATTTTGATGTGGCTATGTCTTTGATAATACGTTAATTTATATAAACAATTCTATATATTTACTACGAATCATTGTATATTTCGTTTAAACTCGAACTTTTAACCTGTAATGAATTCTTAGAATTTTTTATATGCCTGTCTTAAAGTATTAGTAAGAATACTTTAGTAGTATGTGTCTCGTATGATTTAGTTTCAATGTAGAAACACTCTAGCACCGTACATCCAGTCTGGCACGATTAAAAACACAACGGAAGAATAATCAAATAACATCCAATTCATCTTAATCTTTTTAGTGCCTACCATCCAAAAAATCCATGGAATGGAAAATTTCAACAAATGTTCTTACTTTTTCTTTTTGCATAAAGGTAGTCCGATCCTCAGTTTTCCAAATTAAAGAACTGGAAAACTGAATATGCTCAAATAATGTCTCTAAATTCTTGAGGTTATATATAGATACATGTATATATATATTTACCCATGGCAATTCTTGACGCGTAACATAAATTCATTCATATATTATATATAAGGAAAAATTAGTAAATCTCAAGTAAATATTTAGAAATTGCTAAAAAAAAAAAAAAAAAAAAAAAAAAAAAAAAAAAAAAAAAAAAAACCAAAAACCAATAACTTTGTGTTTTCTGATTGAAAATCGATCAATAAATACATTTTAAAAATTTTTTTTTTTACATGTATAGGCATCTAGGCTTTAAAATAAAACGCATGATGATTATACTTAAACAGTACTAGGAACTTCTGTTTAATCCATTCATTTTATGACGCATAGTGATTAAAGAGTTTCCTGTCATTGCAAAACACCATAAATCACTTCTAATTTCACATCTTTCTCAAACATCGGTATCTAAGGCTTGAGAAAAGGAAATTAAATTTCTTACCCTCTACAAAGAATGACACATGGAAACCAGGCCTCAACGCAATACCAAAACATTCTAGAGCAACGTGCATCATCATTGTCGAAACATTTGCAACAATTGTGAAACATTTGCAGCAATTTTCACATTTGCAGCAATCTTCACAAGATTTACACTTGGACCCTCACCACACGAGTAGCAGCAGGCACATGGACAGCAATTCCACCAACAGAAGCCGCTATTATATGTAACGTAGCTGCAGGTCATATAGTGACATCCCTCAACAAGACCTGTTTCGTTTTTGTTGCCGTACATGTACTACTATTTGACGTTTGACAACTCCACCGCTTCCATCGCAACATTTGCTACTGGTTATATAGCGCCAAACACTGGCTAGTTCAGAGCTAAGGCCGTTCAGAAAGCGTTTGATTTTTTTCCATTCCATTCTACCTCACAGTTAAAACAAATAATGTTATCATACTTCAGGAGTAAGTAGTTTTGTGGAAATCCCCAACACCTTTGTGAAGAAGACCTCGACTTTTCCATCAATTTTGTCCGGTATTTTTTCTGTTGGGTCGCGTTTATGGTTCAAAACTATTTGATAAATTATCTTGGTAAGCTGAATAGCGGAAAGAACAGAGCCAGCAATAGAAAAGTACATGAACTTTTTAGTCAGTTCATCTTTTACCGAGTCGTCCGTGCAGTATGACGCGTTTTTATGTAATGGATCACTGGTACTCGTTGCTCCAGACGAAGCAGGTGCGTTAATGATATCAGAAAGTTTAACCTTGATATCAGTGATTGGGTCCTCGATGTCAGCGTATTGAAGCCAATCAAAAATGACGTTCCCAATTATCAAAAGCCCTGACAAAACACGAGTAAAATTTTCCTTGGTGTTCTCCTCCTCGCCCTGGTTCAAGTCGCGTCTCCTCTCACTGGAATCTTGATCCTCATCATGAGAATACCCCCTATTCAATGCCCCTAATCAATGTCTTCTCGCTAGATTTTTTATTATAATTTCAAAGTTTTCTTTTATACTGCTAAAATGCTGCGTTTATTGCGTTATTTTATCTACAACGTCATTTGTTGAACGTAGTCACGTTTACAGTACGAGTATAAATATCTTGACCTTTGGAATATGCAAGACTTAAAAAGTGACATAGATACAAAATTTAATTTTATTCATCATTTAACTAATTGCAGAGACATATAAGGATGACCAGCAACTTATTTTAACTAGTATGAAATCCATATTCTGATTACAAAGTCAGAAAGAACGGTATAAACATTCCTCGTACATCAGAATTAACATATACAGCGAAAACAACGTGATAAAATATTACTACCTGTATGTTTAGGAAATTCATGGTCAATAGGATTTCAGGCATAACACAAAAATTTGTTCACTTTATTCGAAAACGGTAAGAAAAACTCCCCATACTGAGGAAATAAGCGGCGTGTGGGTGAAGGGGGGGGGGGGGGGTAGAGTACCTGCAATGTTCTTTCTATATTAGTCGAAATATATAGTATATGGCCCTAAATCTCAAACATTTGTTAATTTCGATTTCTCTGAATTAAATTTCAATACGCAAAATTTAAAACACTTTCATTTAGCTTTTACACTTTGAGCTTTTGTTATAAAAATATATAGAAAAATGATACTTGTAAATTGTTTACAGTGTCTTATAGGTCTTATAGGTCTTACAGGTGTTTGTATAAAATCGATTTTTAAATGCATTTCACAATTTATTAACCAGCAAAGCAAGGCGATGATGCAATACGCATGTACCCCTGAGTTTCAAATAACGTGCGGACATACAATCCGGGCCCTCAAGTTTTCCGCTAAGCAATTTTATTCATGATTTCTTTCTTTGTGAACTTTCTTTCTGCGTTCCATAACTTTTACGCTGATTTATTCTGATTGACTTTTAGCAGATTAAATACACTTACAATATAAATTATTCCTTTCATTTGATATTGTATTTAATTAGTCCTAAGACATTACATATAATCACATCAGAATTCAGACTAAAATTAATTATATAAAACATGTACGAGGTTTACGTACAATAACATGCACTTCGAAATAATCTACTTGATTCGTACAGATGTAGAGAATTAAACGGGAAACAACGTAACGTTGCCTTTGTGACGTAACTGACGTCATAATCAAATATGCACAAAACAACAGCTCAATCGTCAAAATTGTGTACCAAAATTGATGACAAAAGCAAACCCGCGACCTACCTTAACAACAAATTTAAATAATTTGAGTTAAAAAAAATTGGAATATACGAGGGTTTATCCAAAAGTTCGTGGAATTTCTTTATTTTTTATTTATTTTTAAGTGGAATTAGTTGAAAATTACAAATGGAAATATAGACACTTGGTAAAAATTTAAAATTTAAAAAAACATTTTAAATATTTTTGATAGTAACTTTATGGCAGTTGCCATAGAAACGATTGTTTGGAAATCGGGAGACATTAACGCGTTTATTACCATTTTAATTTTAATACGTGGATTGAGAATTAAACCGCCCCTTTTTGGTATATAAAATGAAAATTATTTAATTATTACGACTGCTCGATCTTTCATATACCTTTCTCTGAGAGTTTTAATGATTTTACTGGATAATTATTAATTTATTAGTTGATGATTTATTGTTCCTCTCTAAGTTGTTAGACAACAACAAATTTCGACCAATTCATATGTTTTGTGAAAATTCCGGATCACTCTACCTTAAACGCGTATAATATTGAAATAGGCTTGGGAAAATACATTTAGTTACTGTTTTTCCATGCCATAAGAATCTTAAGAAAAAATAGAACTTCCATGGACGTTGATTGAAAGTGTGGTCGCTTTTTGGAGGCTCTGTTAAAAGTTCCTATTCCCAGTGACAAATTAAAATCGTTAATGGACGTTGTCGGTTGACGTACTGTTCTTGACATTGCTACTGAAATTAGAACATCATATGGAAAGATGGGTATTTTTTTTTTTTTTAAATATGAGTGAAAAAAGAAGATAAGTTGGTGCGAAAGGATACCCAGCTTTTTTTGAGAAAAAAATTAAGAAAATGGCAGTATGTTGTAGAATTACTTATTCCAATTGGACATTAGGGTAAGATGCTTCAATAACGTGACGTGACATATCTAAAAGACGTTACGTCGAAGTCTCCCCGAGTTTCACAACTATCCGTTTTCAAAAGCTCGTGTGACCTTATTGGTAATTTGAAAGTGGTGAAATTTTCCAATATTGTTGCATTATGACTCTTTATTATAAATATATCTGTTGTTTTCTTTCACCAAATCACGATAAAATTTTAGAAAGATATTCCAAGAACTTTTGGATCAACCCTCGTATCTTCATGTTTTTAAAAATTATCAAAGATTTAGAACAGCAAAAATGGGGGCACCGAGCAACATCACAATTAAGGTAGAACCTATGTCGGAAAAGTCTTTGTCACAAGATTTTCAAACTTTTCAAATTGATAAATTAGTACTTGCTTATCAATCAGTTTAAAGTTATGACATGTTTCCTGTTTTTAAATCTAGTACAGCCTATGAAACTTGGTATGGTAATTACATACTGCGACTACACATTTTCAGTTATTTGTAGGGTACTTGTCAAGAAGAAAATATGAAAAATCACAAAAATACCTGTTCAAACATCGTCGTTTATAGACTTTATTACCTGAACAATTATAAGCAATATTTCTCAAGAATAATTTCTTTTTTATTCAATTTACAAAAAAGATAAGTCCACATTTTAAAAAGAATAGCCATATGAACTCTGTTTTTTGCAAGTCAATTTTCAACCCTACATTTGTAAATATTTTTTAGAAGTCTTTGTCACAATGTTTTCAATCTTTAATATGATGAAGAACAGGTTTGTTCCCATCTCGCTTTAACTGTAAAATTTAGCATTCCCAGTTCGCCTTAGTAAGCTCTCAGGTGAATAAAGGTGATGAAGATTTAATATATGTAGCATAAATTATTTTTTTTGTAAATACTTGGTATTACATGTATCATTTCATTCATTATACTGAACTGTTAAAATCAATATAAAATTTTTTATCGTTTATATTTTTATATCAACCCAGTGATAATATTTACAAATACTAAAATTCCCATTTCGCCATACCCAAATGATTACAAAAAGTGATTAAAATACATGTATATACCTTTCGCCCCTAACTAATGAGAGATAGGCTATTTACCGATTCTACTATTCTTGACCTATTTGCACTTACACGGGATTTATATTAAATGACTGTTTTGGGTTTTTTTTCACATTAAAAATAATTATCAAAAATTGTACTTTCAATTTAAAAAGATCATATTTAATAGAAAAATTGTAATCAAACACTAAGAATATGAATAAGTGAAACGGAAATTGGTTTTGTGATTTAGTTTCGATTTAACTTAGACCTACGTTTTTATATAAATTCTTAAGGGGCCCGTTAGTAACCATTGAGATTTACATGGAAAGTCAAAAATTTTGAATTGGGCAAAAACCACCCTAAAATATTTGAACAACAACAAAAAACACATTTAAGACAAATTTTACAAATTTATTCATCATCATTGGTTTCCATGGCAACAAATGTGATTTGCATAGTAAATTCTCAATGAAACATTGTAAAATAATACAAATATAGACATATTTAAATGCAAAGGAGGGAACAATTGGAAGGTCTATATTTGTTTTTTTTATACTGAAATAATGAAAGATGCATCAGAAGAAAATATCTTTATGTCTGTAAGTATTTTTAAAAGTTTTGATATGGTTGCTATGGAAACCCAAAAAATTGACAAGGTTTTCATGATGGGAATATCCATGGAAAATTAAGTTTTTTCAAAAGTTGAATACTTAAAAACGCAACCCCCGTAGATATTGTATGTCATAAAAAGGGTTAAAGATATATCCCAATACTATGAAATAATAAAATAAAAATAGGTAGTCGGATGTCCCAATTTTTTTTTTCAGAAATCAAAATTTGCATTTTTTCAAAACACTTTCAATGGATTTTCGCAAATTTTGGAAATTTTTTTTTAATATTACAACAGATATTTAACAGTTAGATGCCATATATCTACAGAAACATAGTACTTTAGAAAAAACTCCATAAAATGTACGACTTTTTTAAAAAAACAATAGGAAAAGTAATCTCCATAGCAACGGAATTTATACCCTAGCAACTGACTTGACTAGGATCGGCAAAACATGAAACATACACCCAGGAAATTAAACCCTTCTCAAGTGGAATATTTGGGTCATGGCATCCTGATCAACTGTCAACCCTGTTGTATTTACCCCATCATATATAAGTAATAATAAGTACCATTGGTCTACAATGTCTAATAGTTATACAATATAGTCAGAATGTGGACCAAATACGCAAAAAACTTGACCATATATGACATAACAAAAGCTGAAGTTATATGTCAAAATGACGCAATGTTCAACCCAGAGGGACTCCAATGCTGTCTACTGGCTAATTTACATTGCTGTACCATGTTTATTATTCAAGTTATAAACCTAAAAACAACTAGAACTGTCCAAAGGGGAAAAAAATCCCCCCCCCCCCCCCTGGGTTTTTCAGAAGTCATTAATTTTTTTAATAAATAAAAAAAAAAAGGTGCAGCCTAAAAATAGACTAAATGTATGGATCACACATGAATTATAAATTTTTTTTTGTCAGTGACCTTGAACTTGCATAAATGACCTTGGTTTAAAGTCATGACAAGTTCTCAGGTCAAAGCAATGTTTGTGTAAAATGGGAACCTTCCAAGTTTATCCATAAGAAAGATATGGACCAGACATGAATTATAATTTTTTTACTGTCTGTGCCCTTGAACTTGGACAATTGACCTTGGGTCAAATCATGACACACCCTTATGTCATAAGAAATCTTTGTGTAAACAAGAAAATCCAAGTTTATCAATAAGAATGATATGGACCAGGCACAAATTATGAAGTTTTTCCTTTCAGTGACATTAAACTTACACAAAGAACCTTGGTTCAAGGTCATGACCATCCCCCAATACAATAAGCGATTTTTGTGTAAAACGGGAAATTCCAATTTTTTCCCCATAAGACAGATATGTACAAAACATGAATTATGAACTTGTTGTTTTTATAACCTTGAACTTGCATAGTTAACATTGCATCAAGGTAATGATACACCCTTAGGTTATAAGGAATCTTTGTGTGAAATAGGAACTAACCAGTTTATCCATAAGCAATATATGGACCATGCACATATTAAGAAATTTTCCTTTCAGTGACTTAAATAAACTTGGCTGAAGGTCATAACACACCAGGTCATAAACCCTCTTTGTGTGAAGTAGTAGATTCAAGTTAATCCAAAATAAAGATATGTGCCAAACATGACTTTTACAATTTTTTTCCCCCGCAAACGAAGTTTGGGGGGGATATTGGAATCACCATGTCCGTCTGTCTGTCCCGTCTGTCCGTCTGTCTGTAGACAAGATTTTGTCCGGACCATTACTCAGAAACTATTGGAAGGATTTGTCTGAAAAGTTGTACACTTTTTCACCATATGAAGTTGTGCACCTGATATTTTTCATCTTGATTGGATTATTATTTTGAATTTTACAGGTGTTTTTTCATTTTTATTATGTGGTTTTGTTTGGACCGTTTCTCAGAAACTATTGCAAGGATTAATCTGAAAATTTGTACAATTATTATTCACCATATGAAGTTGTGCACCTGGAATTTTCAACTCTTTTTGTTCATTTTTCTGCTTTTTACAGGTTTTTTAAAATTTTAATTGACTTGTTCATTTTGGGCTCATGTATAAGGTTTAAACATAGAATCTAGAATATCTGTACAAAAACGTGAACTACAACTTAAAACTACTCATAAAAAACTTTAAAAAAAAAAAGAAACATCAAGTGTTAAAAACAGTTTTTACATTGCACAGAAGATAATGTAATTTCATTTGTCTCTTGGGAATAATGACTGGACATGCATCCAGTTAAAGATAAATTAATGAGTTTGGTGTTGGAAGTTGTTTAGGCAAAAACTTTTATCAAGTGTGTGTGTGTGTTATCAAATCTTGGGGGAATGGCACAAGAATTAAAGATCTCTCTTCTCTTATTCTCTTAATTGTAATTTATTGTCTGTCAAAACACTTCATTACTGGATGACCAGTTCTTTTTTTTAAAATGCTTTTCCAAATTGATATATCAAGATTAATTTGATTTTGTATAATTTTTTTTTTTTCAACAATCAGTTTGAAAGAGTGACATAACACATAATTGCAATATATTTTTTTGATGCAGTAATAAAGAAAAATTAAATGAAAATTTTTTTTAAAAAAATGTTACAATGGAATTACAAATGTATTAGTATCTGACGTTCATCTATGTATTTCTCCGTTTCATTCATTAAGAAACATGATGAGCAATTATATTTCACTGCAAATTTTTTAAAGTAAATTGTGAACATCTCTAGATCCATAAAGTATTTTTGAATTGGCACCTTCTCTGAAAAACCCAGCGGGGGGGTATTTGTCCCTATTGGAACAGTTCTAGTTCTTTTAGTGACCTTGAACATGCACAGATGACCTTGGGTCAAGGTCATGACACACCCTTAGGTCATGAGGAATCTTTTCTGTAAAATGGGAACTTAACAAGTTAATCCATAAGAAAGATTTGGAACGGACACAAATAATGAAATTTTTCTTCCAGTGACCTTGAACTTCCCCAAATGACCTTGAGCTCAAGGTCATGACAAACTCTTAGGTCATGAGCAATCTTTGTATGGAGTAGTAGATTCTAATGTTTCCTCGTAAGAAATATATGGACCGTACATGTTTGCACAGCTAGACAGACGGACGGACGGATAGACAGACAGACAGACAAGCTTATTCCTATATACAACCCCCCAAACTTCGTTTACAGGGGGTATAATGAGAAGTCGTGCCTGTTAAACACAAGACGACCTTATACTTATTCAATTGAAAATAAACCTTAACATCAGCAAGGCTTGTGAAAAATGTAGTTTACAGCAACTTTATATTTCAAGTTTTATCTTATTTTACTATCAAAGACCAATCAACTGGTCAAATATCAATGCTCACTAAAAGTATCACAGATATGAACGTAAAACAAGAGTTTTCCATTGAAAATGTGTGTCTCAGGAGTCAGGAATGACATATCAAATTGTGACAGACAGATAGACTGATGGTCAAGAGCTAGTCAGACTGACAGACAATGAAGAAGTGATCCCTCAGAGTCCCCTTGCTATGCAGGTGACACAACTAGGCACCATTACAGCATATCTTGTACCTGATTCTGAGATTGAATTTTTTCTGAAGTGTACAGTCAAATATTTTACAGAAATATTTTGCTAGAAATAATAATATATCGTATAAGTGGAAATTTTAGCGAGATGCAAATTTAGCGATTTCTACCAAAGTCTGGTATTTTATTTTTAGCCAGAAGTAATTTTAGCGATTTTAAAATGTTTACTAAAGAAGCTATTACAAATAATAAGACATTAATTTTTAGCAATATTCAATTTTAGTGATGTCAGCACCATCTCTAATAATGCCAAAATTAAATCCTCGCTAAAATTTCTACTTATACAGAGTGTTCTCCAAAGTACATTTATGCACAATAAACAAGAAGTATGACACATTTGATTTTAGATATTATCTGTTTTAACCAACTAGAGCTAGAGCAGTATAATCCAAGTGTTGTCCACAGACAGATGGACAAACAAACAGGGTGATTCCTATATCCCCCTTCCAAATATTTGATATTAAAATCTTAAACTTAGTAAGAAAATGTTTTTTTGTTCCCCTGCTTTAAGAGCCATATCAGAAATCTGATTCAAATTGTTCATGTTCCCTTCAGCTGTCAAGTCATTTTCTTCACAGTCAGTGTTAGACCTCTGCCTTTTCACCAATGGCATCAAGATACATAATCAAGGACTTCCTTCTATGTAATGGACTATCTTCATGCTCTTGAGAATCCTGGCATTCAGATCAACTTTAAAAGGTATTTGGAAAAGTTGTCGTCTGAAGTTGATTCCACCTACAAAAGAAAGATACAAAATCAATCCAAATAACAACTTCATTTAAAACAAGTTCATTTTGACACAAATAATACTCAAGCTGAGACAGTGTTTCACAGCCCTGAGCCAAAGTCACACCTTCAATGTCAAGGTAAGGAAAATTTGATGGCGTTTTCAGGTCTGTATTTCTATATGCCTCATGGAACAGCTTCATACTTGGCATACAATGCTCCTAATGATAAGGTGGTGTGCCATGACCCTAACTCAATGTCAAACTTCAATGCTAAGGTCACAGTAGACTTCAATGATATTGTATTATCTGAAATGCATTTCATACCCGCCTCAAAAGCACAGCTTACATGACACAAATGTGCCTCATGATATGTCTTTAACAACCTTTGACAGAAGACCAGGTGAGCAATATGGGCCCATTTTAGGCTTCTTGTCTGGGTTTAAAATATGAAGTTCATAGGTCAAATGGATTTAAGTTATTGAGTCACAATCCTTTCAAGTTTGAAGTTTCCAGGACATACAGCATTTGAGTTATCTCTCAACAAAGAAAATGAATGGCTCAGGCATTACCGGGTATATCTTTTGAGGCTGGCTCTAAGGGGATGTACAAGCCATATTGGATCTAGTCTAGTGTGAAATAAGAAATACCAAGAATGCGCTTAATACTCTACTAAACTAGCCCAAAGTTACTCAAAGTGCTAATGCACTAATTACATACTGTTAGAGACCAAAATTAGTAAATGTTTATTTTGTTTTAATTAGGAGGAAATTAATCATGTTAGAACTGCGCAGCTACAGCATTCACGAGATGAAAAATGCATTGAAAATGGTGTTAGTTTGATTCATTGATGATATGGCTACAAGCATTTGTTTCGCTCTTTTCTTGTCATTATCCATAATTCTTTAAAATTTGATTTTTCATATGGGTGTCTCTTGAGGCCATGTGTTTCTTTCGTCCGCCATTCCCTCTGTAACACAGAGTTCAAATAACATTGATTTTAGAATAAATGCGACCCTAATAACATCAAGACAAGAAATTACTAAGTTATAATCATTAGGTAATATTACTTACTACTTTTATTTGTTGCATCGCTTCGTCTGATTAATGAAAAAATGCGATTTTAACCCCACTCCAGCAAATCGGGAAAAACTGTTCTGTTTATAGCTCGAGTTTCCTCGTTAATATTATTACACTGAGCACGTGGTTGGCATGTGCATATATCTGCTTTGGATAGATGCGTTTATTACCATGGTTATATTTAATTTTTCATGGAACAAGTCTTGATAATTTGTTGGTTTCTTTAAAACTCAAGAAAAAAGATAAAAAATGTCCTAAACATATGTGTTTACGTCGGGTCTTTTTTCTGTGGCGATAGAAGTTATTTTGAAATGGGGCACTGCAAGGAGGATGCTTAGCATTTAATTTGAAAATGTTAAACAATATGCGGTGCATGAAAAACAAAGTGTAATTACATGTCTACATTCGAAAAGTTGGTACATATGTCTATTTTGTTTAGCAGTTAGATAGAAAAAATAGGCAGCTATAGGATTTTTTTCAGGCACCTCACATAAATAGCTTGATTGTTTGCAATGACCCACACATTGTATGGAGTAATGTTTGGACATAAAAACGCCTCATGTCTCATTATGTTGATAACGTTTTAAGCTCTCGCTCATTGAACATACGAAGCTTGATAAAATATATTGAGTTGTTTCTTTGAAATTTAGAAGCAAGCACAATGTTTGTAAAAAGATTTTAAAAAAGGAGGTCAAGTTTCAAGGTCACGGTCACGAGGTCAAAAAATCAAAGTGTATTCAGAAAGGTCTTGTCACAGGTAATATATACGTTTAATATGAAAGCCCTATCTTTTCTCTTTCAAAAGTTAAAGCCAATTTTAAATCTTTGAAGTTAAATTTTTTTTAGAAGTATGTCAAACTTCAAGGTCAAGGTCATGGGATCAAAAACATAGTGTATTTAGAAAGGTCTTGTCACAGGCAATACACATGTCTAATATGAAAGCCGTATCTTTTCTCATTCTGAAGTTATGACCAAGGTTCAAGCTTTTGAAAAGTAGGTCAAACTTCAAGGTCAGGGTCACGAGGTAAAAAAATCATAATGATATTGTATTTAGAAAATTCTTGTCACAGGTAGTATACCTATTTAATATAAAGCCCTATCTCTTCTCATTCAAAAGTTATGGCCAATTCAATGAAATGTTTGATTATTTTAAAAAACTAGGTCACACTTTATGATCAAGGTCATTGGGTCAAAAATCATAATATATTTAGAAGGTACTGTCACAAGAAATATATGTGTAATCTGAAAGCCCAGGGGCCCCTATCTCTTTTCATTCAAAAGATATGACCAAGGTTAAAGTTTTTGTGATGGACAGACTGACAGACGGATAGACGAATGAGATTCCATGTCCCTTTGCTTTCGCGAAAGCGGGGAACAAAAAAAAAACCTGAAATTATAGCCTCCATTTGCCAAACAGTTTAGTTGTGGTTACTTTTAAATTTGTGATTATTTTGTTTTTAAAGAAGGATCAGATCTGCCATGGCAGACTCGGTGGTATCTTTAATTTCGAGTTCTATGGTGACATATTTATGCCATCCAAATAACTTTCTGTTAACATAGCATATCATGCAAGCCAAGATAACTTTATCGTCAAGTCATGATAACTTTCTGGTTTGTCGACAAACATAGACTTTATATCTCGTCCAGTCAAGTTAAGATATCATATTTGTTGCAATAGCTATTTTATTGATAATGCAAAATAATTTTATCTCGCCATGTCAAGATAGCTATCGCAACAAATATGATATCTTATCTTGACTGGAGAAGATATAAAGTTGATGTTTGTCGACAAACCAGAAAGTTATCATGACTTGACGAAATAGTTAATTTTTAGTATCTTGACTTGGCATGATACGCCAAAAAGTTATGTGGATGGCATATAAATATGTCACCATAGAGTTCATTGACAGAAATTTAGTTGACATTTGATAAAACATCATCTATTTTTTAATTTAAATGTCACATTCAAAGGCAAAGGAAATCTTTTGGTTTTGAATATGTCTTTTCACAAAATAATGAAGCACAGTTACTTCACATGGAAATTCCAGCATAGTTCTCCAAGAACTAAATAGATAATTTTCGGGAGGGGGAAATCCTTCTCCTTTTGAATATCAACTTAGGTGTAAATTAAAATGAATTCAATGTTTAGTATTTTCAGAATACAGGTGTGTTGATTCCTGATATATTACAGTAGAAGTCAACAGAGTGACAGAAATTTATCACTATGATTACATTTACTTGTATATTCACATGGAATTGAATATATTCATTGGTCAGGTCCATAGCAACAGTTTCAAAAGTGGGAGGGGGTCAGCTTCTGACAGTGCTCGAACTTAGAGCAATTAAGAGGGGGAGGTTATTACATAAAGAAAAATCTATTACTTGTATTTTACTGTAGCAAATAATATTCTCAGAAAATGTAAAGGAGATTGTCCCTATCCACGCGTTCTACGGGCTTGTTGGTTGATCTGGGAGTGTAAAAGGTCAGATTTTTGTGGGGACAGAGTTGTGAAGCTACAATTAAGACTGATCGAGTGTGATTGGTAGGGTATATTTTAGAGTGAGTAGTATTTTCTAGTGGTTTTACCAGTTTGTTATCAGGTGCACATGCTTCGTGCCAAATACCCCGACTAACCTAGGACAGCCAGGAGAAAGAAAGACAATTAACTGGGTATTTCCTTCATGAAGTACTCTCATTTATTAATGAGGACAATATCAAACTAAAACTAAATTAAACTATATTTAAATCAAAGAATTAAGGGGTTTAACAAAATGAATTAGAATATTTCCAAAAAATAAAAAGAAATACTTTGGAACCTTATTTTATTGGATATTGAGTATATTACTAGAAACAAATGCATGCAACAAATTACTCTCTACCATCGGCTCATACATTCACATGTCCGAGAGAGAAACGAACGACAACTCTGCATGGGAGATTGGCAACAAATTGTGTCAAGATCCTTTACGAAATAAAAAAGTGCGAAATACTAAGCGTATTTTCGTATAAGGCAGAGGAAGACAGGTTTATTTTTCATTGAACACAATTAAATCGTTGCTTTCTATTAGTGTTTTAACTGTTAATATAAGTATGCATGGATGAATTCAGTCAGTGTTAGTGTAAATTCGAAAATAATTTGTAGGAAACCAATTCCATAGCGCGGCAAAACAAAAATGGCTACCGACAGATAAAATTTGAGAAATAATATTTTGAATCACTTTTCTTGCTCAGAAAATGAGTTCCAGGAGAGGAAATGATCCTGAAACAATAACATTATTGTTGCAGAAGCTTTGTTTGAAGATAACCGGACTATCAGATGGTACGGCGGTATAGACAAATTTGGACATGTTTTCATGTATTTTGAAAAGAGAGTTGTGTGTTACAGCAGGACTAAAATACGGGATAGGCAACTCCTTCAGAGCCATGTTTATTTTTCAAAACGTCATACACAAAATACCAATTTATTCCTAGTAAACAAGTTTCCTGATAAATGTAATCTGTTCTTTTTGTTTATTGGAATGAATGTTTATGAATTTTTAATTAATAATAATTTCAAAGCATAATGGGTACTGTGACATTACATTGTAAAAATACTAAAAATATGAAACAAACAACCACTAAATTCGACAGATTTTTGGAAATGTTGCCAAAAAGAGACTTGTTTATTTTGACAAATGTATTTTGGACTTTGTAAATGATTGAGGTTTGCAGGCTCTCAAGTTTTGTCACCTCTGCTTCACAACATTACAAGTTTATTTCCAGTATAAATCTTCTTTTTTCTTTAATGTATTTTTTTTTGTATTGGAATGTATTCTTATAGATTTTAAAGCATATATTAAGATTATAAATACAAAGCAAACAAACACCCAAATCGACGAATACTCAGATATATGGTCGATTAGGTTCATGTGCTGATTTTGAAGTAAATGTAATTACTATTTAGGTAAGGAGTATAAACAGTGTTAAAAACAAATCTTGAAAAATTCTTGACAGAAAAATAAAGTTTTTAATCTGAATTATTAAAAAACAGTAGAGATGTATTTAATTAAAATTGACTCGGGAAATCTTGCAACTTATGAGACTTCGTGAGAGTTGCCTATTTCGTTAGTATGTTGTTCCCTGATTTCAGCAGATCTTGAAAAATACACTAAGTTTTGAAATGGAACTTTTTTAAAACCCCATTAAGCTTCTCGTTAAATTTTCATTGAAAACCAACACATTTTAAAGCTGATATAATAATCTAAAATTTCCTTATTTGACAATCTACTATCTGGAGTACAATCCTTTGCAATATATTGTACACAGTAGAGAAAATGTTTTCATCGGATCATATATTTACAAACAAACCATAAAAAGCTATATTGGTAAATACTAGAGGCATTGTACTATTGATAAATTGTGAGTTTGACAAGTAATTGCAAGTATCGAAAATACACCGAGAATGCCGCCTTTTAGGCTTTTTCGTAAAGGCGCCGGTTCTGGCATTTTCCTCGCACGTAAAATATAGAAATAGTTAAAAAAGCCAGGAAAACGTCAGATATTTCGGACTATAAATATACTTTTCAGTCACCTACAAACTCTTGATGCTGTCCTGTCCTCTGTAACTGCACAAGACCTGCTTTAAACATCTTTACATCACACATGGTGTTTTTCTTCTCCGATTTCTGCTGCAACAGCAACTTTCTGTTCTTTATCAGCAGGAGAGTTCCACAAAAGGGAGATAATCGTTCACGCGTTTTCATATTTGTAGTACATTCTAAATCAAATTATTTGCTATGAGTACCCAACTACCATTTTTTATTATTGAATTTATAACTTCAAAGCTCGTAGTTTCTATTGCATGTATGGTTATGATAGAGTTTGGTTGCGTTTTCGTGTAAAATATTTATAAAAATCATGTTGATTTTACAGCATTTGGTAGAAACAAAGCAAAGTAGGCCCAAATGCTTTAAAATAAACATGGGAAAAATTAAATCTCCAATTTATATTGAAATTAAGAAAAACATAGTTTGATTCTGTAATTAATTTTGACAGGGTTATCAATAATCAAATTTCACACTTTTCAAGCATTCAAATCACCGTTGCTATGGTAACAAGGAAGATGTGAGCCAAATAACTCATGTTTGAAAGGACATTCATCTATACTTCCATGCACCCAAATATTAAAGCAAAATATTTTTTTTCACATTCCACTCACTTTATATACAATACTCAATGGTTACTGACACGGCCTCTTAAACACTAAAAAATATTTATTCTCAGATCATACAAGTAGTATGAAACTGCCCTTGTACTGGGACTGACTGCACAGAGGTAACACAGGCCGTGTTACAGAACTCAGGATACCTCTCTGGTGACAGGCTGGTTGAGGCTTGACTGTCTTTTCTCTTGAACTGGTGGTAAGACCTGAATAAGGCACACAGTTTTGGGGGATAGGCAGTGAGGGGTCACCAATATTAGCTAATACGTAAGACCTGAATAAGGCAGTAGGCTGATGGAGAGAGAGGTGGCATACCACAGAAATGGGGGAAGTGCCAAGATGCAGCAGTACGGTTAGGGTGGCAGGACCAGAGAAATTCATTGCGGGAGACACCCGTTGACCACAGCTAGTGGTTATCCAATAAGAAGAAACCATTGTATTATATTTGTGTATATTTTTCATTTGGTCAACAAAAACCTGAGTTAACAGGTTAACGAACCCAAGTGTAACGCTTCAGTGATACAACACACATCACCACGCACCAAGCTCGGCCGCGTTGCACGTTACATAAGTAACAAATAATTATGAAAAGGAAAGCACATCATTTCATTACAGATATCACAAAAATCTACACACGATCACACGATCTACAACACGTACATCTTTGACTAATTAGACATATTTCATCAAGATATTACACTATTTAGTAGGCAACTAAAGATTTCTTAGGATTTTTGCATTCCTTCAAAATGGTTACATACATGTACCATTCAAATTATTACAGTAAGTTGTATACATTGTAATTTCATTACACAATATAGTCTTGGATTTGTCAACTTAATTAAGGTCAAGATCTAGTAAATAAAAGGTGCCTACTTACTAATTTTCACTTTATAGTATCAATTGCCATACCTCTAATAAATGGAGCTGAACGAAATAAAATTTACTTTTTTAAATTTAAGACTTGCAGTTTTACTTACGATGCTATCAGGTAATGTAATATATCGCTCCGTTGAAAACATATCAGTTTATATTTACATTTCCAATGTCTTTGTCCAAGATAAAATTACAAATTGTAAATGTACCTTTTTTTCTCCATCAATGTAATGGCGCGGTTCCAAAAAAAACACGTGCAGGGTGGGACAAACAGCGAGACAGATACAGGGCTTGGAGCCCGTGGATCGGCGGGATCAAAGCATGTACGGGTTAAGGAATAACTGTCAGTTTTTTCAATTTCGTGACGATGATCAATCAATTGGCATGTGTGATAATTTTATGCATAAACGCCTTCGGCGTTTGCAAATTATCACGCAAGCTAATCGATTGACCACATCATGAAATCGAAAAATAAGCAGTTTTTCCTTAACTAAATACATATGGATTTGATTAAAAAATGCACAAAAAAAAAAAAAAAAAACCATGACGTTGGAGGATATCACGGAGCAGCGAGTAAGAATAATTTTACTTTACATGCGGGGAATTTTTTAAATAAACTTACAAAAAAAAAACTGTATAAACTAGGAGATGTATGAAAACTAAGCCTCCATTTTATATAAAATGAAAAAAAAAATTTTTTGAGTGGTAGCGAGGTTGGATCGGACGATGGATGGTCTGCAAAGAAACAGGTTATAGTTTAAAAATCTTGTCAAAAGAGTTAGGAAACTCATTGAACGTGATGTGCTTTCAGGATTGCGGAACTAATAGAGTTGCGCGGTAAAGAATTTGAAAGCACTGTCAATCTAGATCAAGCTATTTGCACAATTGTTAGCAAACTGTGTATGAAATTAAAAAGCAGAGTAATTTTGAGAAACTTTCTCAACGTTGCTTTTGACGTTAAAATGTTGATTAACCGAATTGTCTACGTACGTTTTGAATTACATGTACCCTCGTACATTTAAGAATTAAACAGCTGTCAATGATATCAAAATTTAATTTATCGTGAGAACATGGTTGTTTATATTGTTGAAAAGTCTTACGTTTTTATGCTGCTATCTTTTGGTAAATTTTTCTGAATTCAATTTTTAGAGTTCATTGTAATTTTTAAGTATCCACATCTGATTTACATTACTTCTCGAATATTTGATTGTGGATAATAATATTAAAACTTAGGTCAGACATGCAAAAGAGTATATAATAAAAAACATTGCATGTTCAAAATTGATTTAAAAACACTGTGGGTGTGACGGGTCTACCGAGAAATCTGACTCAACATGGCACCCACCGGACCACACTTCTGATGTTTATAGAGGTCTCCGTTTGCTTTGCTCACAAATTGTATTGTTTTAATGGATTTAGTGCATGAAAACTATTTTTCATATTTCGTTTACAGATTCGACAACTGTTGTTCATAGCTTAGCTAAGATGAGAAAAAGCCATATTTTTTATTCATGTGTACTACAGACAAACAGCACCTTGGAGCTAGTGAACCGAATGCAAGTCTTCATAAGAAACAGCGAGATAAATGTTTTATTTAACGAGGCCCGATCTACTTGATCTGCGCATACGTTTTAACGCAGCGTCAAATCAGACACGTCACAATACCCTTGACTGCCGTCACAGTTGAACACAATAACGTCACAATTAAAATGACGTCAAATTGCGCTAAAATGTTTCGCTGATCTTGCTTACCTGGTATTTCTATAGACTGTGCATTGAAAGCTGGCATTTCTATTATCTTTTTTTTAAATATTTAAATAATAAACAACTTTGAAACCTAATTAATTTTGAGGGATCAATTTTGTGGTACAGATTCATAAATTTTATCTTGTTTTTTTTTCAATTTGTGAGTTAAAAAAAAAACAAACACTGCAACGAAAAGTAAACGATTTTAGTCTTTCTCTATGAACATGTTTATACACGCTCTTTTTATTGCGGACTTAAAATGCATAGATTATCTTCAGTTTTAAAAAATAAAATAAGTCCATTAATCACTTAAATGCAACCCCCAAAATATTTTATTTTTCTATATATTACATGATATTAGTAAAAATCGTAATTTTGTCGCTTTTACCCCCTCCCGCCCCCCCCCCTCCTCCCTCTACCCCTTTTTTTCCACGTAAAACAACGTCGCGTGTTAAGAGAAAAATAAAGCATGGCGAGAAAATTATTTCATAATGTAAGAATTATTTAATTTTTTAGAAACTAATACAGTATTGCAATCGTTTGTTGGTATTATGTAAACCCATTGCGACCTATAAAATACCTAGTTGGATAGAATAAATCCAAATTTTGTGTTTTGACATACTCCCTTTTCACTGCAATAAAGGCTACCTCCAATTTTCTTTTCATATTTATATTAAGAAGAATGAAAATTGCATGAAATATGTGAAAAACAAAGATTTTCATCATGTATTTTTTTTAAATTTGTAAATTATTTAATTTCTTTGTTTATTGAAGAGTTTTAGTATGTAATTGTTTATAAAAACACGACAAATGGTCCATATCTTGACAGTGTCCCCATTTGACTACAATAAAGGCAAGGTAACAAAATTTCATTCTAATTTTTCTAAGCATAAAACATACAAATATATTTCCAAGAATTAAAATTTTTTATCATTCCGTTTTCGTAATTTTCAACTAGATCGGGCTTCGTTAATTGTAGAAAAATTCTCAAGCACACAGTAGTAAAAAGAAATCTTAATCTTTATATAAGACATCTGTAAATAGAATATCATGGTTTTCTTTTCATCATAATAGGTTTAAATGCAATTGATGATCTGTATTGAACTTTTATTTCCCGTTCCCTCATAAAGTTCCTAATAGCACTAACACCTTTTCTTGAACAAGGAATGGACAATCTTCTCCAGACCATAGCAAATGGTTTATCTGTAAATCTTGAAGAACACTTATGTCCTTACATACCCATTCTTCATAATTGCAGCTCGCACAAACTGCCAATAAGTCTTTCAAATTCAATGACATGACAACAAAACCTGATTTTGCTAGTTCTGTTGCCAACTCTTCGTTCTTTATAACGCAATTATGCATACGTCTATCGTTGAAGGTTGAAATATCATTTGGTATGTATGGATTTGCAGAAGTTGGGGTTTAACTGTAGGAATGTCATAATTATTTAATAGGTGTTGACAATCAGTATTCCAAAGGGCATGTTCCATAAGAATGGCACCTGATTCCAATTTATCCGTGTCAAATTGGCCAAATATAGCTTGATTACAAGCTGGCAATGACTGTATCTGATATTCCAGCGTAAATGAATCCATCATCGGCCAATAATAGAATCTGGGTATCTTGAAATGGAGAATTTTTAAATGTTTCGATTCTTTTTGCCAAAGAAGCAAAATCTGTGGAACGTTTTTGAAAAAAAGTTGAGATAAATACTGCGTCCGATGTTATTGACCAAAAAAAGCAGATCATAATTTGTATGTCCCTGAACCTCACATTGTATGTCATTCTGTCATACTCTGTGTTGTAAAAATCGTACTTCAGAGAATGTTCAAGAAAATTTATCAGCTTTATTTGGCTTTCCAGACAGTAATCTAATAGCATTTTTTCTCCTTTTTTTGTCAAATTGATAACGATTTCTTCTATATCAATATTCATATTCATTCTTTCAATTTCAGTCAAAGCATCTGCACTTTTCGTCATGATATTCACAAACGTTTCCCATTCTATAATTAGTCTTTGTGAGACAGTTTCTACGCCACAAGCTTTCCGAAAAATATTAATAGTCTTTTTGCTTCCTACCTGTCCAATGAAATTTCCCATTCCAGATTTTTGGCATAAATTTCGAAATTTCTTTTGTTTTTTAATGTCTTTTTTAGCCAATTTCACTAATAATTCATTATGAATAAGTTGTAGCTCCTCATCAGATTCGCCACTACTTGACGATGGATTTTCAATACTAAGGATATTCATTAATTTAGGCCACCACGTATGCTTTTTATCAAAGACAAACAAAGGCTGGAAACAAAGCAAACAATTCGGAACTTGACAGTCATAAGTAAAACTGGAATCACTGCTTGGTTTGTCATTTTTTTTTTGCTAAAATATGCATTACTATATTTTCCAAGTAAAAGGTAAAGGTTTCAGATTGCGTTGAATGTCAGAGAGGACAAAAGCAAAGACCACAGTCTGACCCACCGTTTCGCTCATATTTTTGAACATAGAGAAACAGGAACTAAAATGTTGACAATTACATCCACAAATATATCTCTGTGATTCTATTTCCTCTATGATACCCCTGGTCCTTTCCCCCTCCTCGTCACATTATGAAGAAAAAATATATAAAATTTTTTTTAATGGTAAAAATTTTGTTGAAGACTTGCCATTGTTAAAATATAATCTATTCAAGCGATTGACAACAAACTTTCCAAACGGAAATCCATATAAAAAGCGATCATGGGTGCGTCGATTTACCCAAAGTAGACCCAAATTTCACAGTCGTTGAAAATAACGAAAACAAAATAGCCTTAAATTACTTTAAAATCAAAAAAAAAAAAACAACACACAAAATCTCATACATGTAATATTATCTCGTTGATAATATATATTTGAATTCCATGTTGGATTAAAACCGTTTGAGATTATTTTGGTTCCTATTCGGGTCAATTTGTGTAAATCAAAACCTTCCTAGTCCCGGCGATCATGGCGTCGCATTTTTAATCCGTTTGAAATTGTTAATCAGTTTGCATTGTCACTGGGGGACAGCCGACTGAACCGTTTCTCTCTTCATAAATTTTTTTAGAAATCAACTGGAAAAGGAAGGACAAATTTTCCCTGTAAGGTACACACAATTTCTTATGTCAATGCTAGTCTCGTTTTCCCCCGACTCTCGCTCTCGAGCCTTTGCCCGAGCGAGAGTCTTTATTTATTTAATTTTTGTAACCAGTAGAGGTCGCTCAACCGGCTAACAAGATGGCGACTCCCATGAAAATACATGTGAGAATTTACTTTTTAAACAAATATATGTGCGTTTTTTTTCCTTGTAAAGCGACAAAAGGTATTTTATTATAAAACCAGATAAAAGTAAATGCGCAGCCTCTGACTTTTTAAAGAATACAGATCTTAGCATCGAAGAGAATGTATCGCCAATGAAAATCCATACCGATTTCTCGGTAAGCCTCGATTTGAAAGTACAAAAATTAAATAGGAATCAGCCCAACTCTCGCTCGGGCAAAGTTGAGAGCAAGTCGGGGGAAAACAAGCTAATGTAATGCGTGTATTATTGTATAAACATGCTCCATAGGACATTTAATCCCCTTAAAATTTGAATTGTATGGAAACCAAAGGGTAAAAAATTCCAACTATAATTCATAAAATGTACACATTTTAACCTTTTAAAATTTGTAAATTGTAAATAATAATTTCATAATTTGTCAATTGTTCCATCACAATTTGTCAATTGTTCTATCACAATTGAATTCGTTTTGGTACCCTGAACAAGATGGGAAGTTGAAAAAATTGAAAAGCCTAACGCATGCATGCTATCATTTTCTGCCTATTCCTACTTTTAAAAAAATCCCAATTCCACCTATTCCCACTTGCGAATAACAATATATGTTTTGATAAAGTAATTATGTTTTTATAGTAAATATACTAATTACATTTCCCTTTAATTTACCTATAATTTGTACATTTTAAACCAAAAAATAAATCTTAGACTGATAAAAAGAATGATTTATTTTATTTTATGGGTTTTTTAACACAGTCTTCAAAATGATACCCACTTTAATGTATTGATTTTAAAACATTGAATAAATAGATTAATATTTGAAAAAAAAAAAAAGAATTTAAATAGCTGAATTTTAGAAAAAACAAGAAACGGGGGGAAACATGATGAAATTCACTTTTTTCCCTTTTTCCTTCAAATATTAAGAAAAAAGTCTGATTTATAATTTTAAAAAGCAAATTTAGCTATCCTATATTCCAACATGTGTTCATTAATCATTGTTTATATAGTGTCTCTATGTTTATATAGTTAATTATTTGTTTACACAAAAATTCCACCTATTCCCACATATAATCTAATCTTTTCCTACCTAATTTTTAAAAAGTGGGAATAGGTAGAATAAGCTCATCAATATACTCATGTATTATTGACCATAGAATCATAATGCTAAAACCGCATAATTCCGGAAAACAGGTTGCACTCAGGGACGTAGCATCCTGGGGGGCCGGGGGAGGGGCCGGCCCCCCCATTTTTTTCCTCAACATTACCTTTACTATAGTAAATGTTATTGAAAGGAGGGTTTGGGCCCCCCCCACTTTTTACTATAGTATAGTGATATCAAGGATTGTAGGGAAAAAAAAAATTGGAAGTGATAGTAAGTTGGCTTTGAAATAGTTCCCCCCCCCCCCCCCCCCCCCCCCCCACCCCCCCCCCCCCCCACCCCCCCCCCCACACCCTTTTTAGGCAAATTTTCGGGTTTAAATTTTTTTTTCTTTTTTTTTTTTGTTTTTTTTTTTTTTTTTTTTTTGCTTGTCAATTTTTCAGGCAAGAAAAAAAATTTTTTTTAGGGTTCCCCCCACTTTCAAAAACGACGCTACGTCCCCATATAAATATGATTATGTCAATGATCACGTTTAATTCGTAGACTTGCAATTAGTCAACTTGTGAAATTTCATTTGAATTATCTATGACAATTTGGTAAAATCATTTTATAGGCCCTATATGACAGTATCTTTTTATGAAAAAAGAAAAAAACATTCAGTCTTTTTAATTACAAGTAGGGATCCATAATTGGAAACAGTGAATTTTATTCTTAGTAACCAGGAAAAAGGTAATGATCTTGACCCCCACCTTGCCTCTAATATTAAACGGTCAAATTTAATCTCACTGATATAATTCTTTCTTTATTAATAACTTTAAGAGCTCATCAGTTTATATAAACACATCATAATGAACGAGAGGTGGGGTCTGCGGGGGGTGGAACCCCCGTGTCCATCTGCCTGACTCCCATACTGGTACACCAGCAGATATACAATATATTTTAAATTCTCCATTATTATATGAAAAATTATTATAGCATGATATACTCAGTAATACATGAATTATATTTTTCGTTATTTCTTGTAACAGATATACAATTATATATTTCCAATTCTATTATTACATGAAAAATTATTATAGCATATAGTACTTGTATACATATGAATTATATTTTTCATTGTTTCTTATAACAGATATACAATATGTTTCCAATTTAATTCTTAAATGAAAAAATACTATTATTATAGTATATAATACATGAATACATATGGATTATATTATTCATTATTTTTTAAATTTTATGGCATGGAGAATAAATTTCCCTAAACCAATTAAAACCCTAACATCATGAGAGCTGAGTAAGCTTGTACATATTTGGTGATCTGAAATAATATGGTTTGATACATTTTTTCCTTAAAGTTTCATAATTAGGACATTCAAGTAAAAAATTATGTTAT